>NW_024080936.1:380204-412179 GCF_003009895.1 Hyaena hyaena | reverse complement strand
ACCCCACCCCCGCTCTCCCTCCACCGGCTTGCCCCTCCCAGACCCTGAACAGGCTGCGCGTCCCGCCCCTGCCCGTGCGGGGGTTTGCAGTGCAGGTGTGCTGCCCACAGGCTCCCGGCTCCTGTCGGCCGATGCTGACGGGCAGATCAAGTGCTGGAGCATGGCGGACCACCTGGCCAACAGCTGGGAGAGCTCCGTGGGCAGCCTGGTAGAGGGGGACCCCATCGTGGCCCTGTCCTGGCTGCACAACGGCGTGAAGCTGGCGCTGCACGTGGAGAAGGTGGGCTACTTCCTGAGCGTGCAGGTGTGGTTGGTGAGGCCACCGCCCCCCCCCCCCCCCCCCCCCCCCGCCTGTCCGCCAGCCCTCTGGTTCCTCCCCTGCAGAAGCACCCTTTGGTTTTTCTAGTCCCGGCCCGACTTGCGCCTCTGATCAGGCTGTCAGCGCCTTGTTTCCGGTGAGCCACTCATTTAACTGATGGCTGCTGTCCTTAGTGAACCTTCTATTCCACTGGCCGCTGAAATCCTCAGTGAACCTCCCTTTTAACTGACAGTTGTTTTTAGGATCCAGCACACCTTTCTCCTCAGTAACGTTCCAGAATTCCTCTTTCTGTACCCCAAGGGGGGGGTGTCAGGTCACAAATGGCAGACCCCTAAAGGCTGGGCAGGGCATCCGTTGTTGATGGCTTCCGCTGGGGCCAGCATCGGCATTAAGCTGACCCTGTGCCCCCTTCTTCCCCCCACAGTCAGGTGCCTCCAGCTTCGGGGAGAAGTTCTCCCGTGTCAAGTTCTCGCCGTCCCTCACGCTGTTTGGCGGCAAGCCCATGGAGGGCTGGATCGCGGTGACGGTCAGCGGCCTGGTCACCGTGTCCCTGCTCAAGCCCAGTGGGCAGGTGCTGACGTCAACCGAGAGTCTGTGCCGGCTGCGCGGCCGCGTGGCTCTGGCGGACATCGCCTTCACGGGCGGCGGCAACATCGTGGTGGCCACGGCGGACGGCAGCAGCGCCTCCCCCGTGCAGTTCTACAAGGTGTGCGTGAGCGTGGTCAGCGAGAAGTGCCGCATCGACACCGAGATCCTGCCCTCGCTCTTCATGCGCTGCACCACCGACCTCAACCGCAAGGACAAGTTCCCCGCCATCACCCACCTCAAGTTCCTGGCCCGCGACATGTCGGAACAGGTGAGCCGGCGGGTCCCCCGCCCCCCCTCCCCCCCGCCCTCTGGCTCCTCACCCTGACCTGTGCTGCTGCAGGTGCTCCTGTGCGCGTCCAGCCAGACGAGCAGCATCGTGGAGTGCTGGTCTCTGCGGAAGGAGGGGCTGCCCGTCAACAACGTCTTCCAGCAGATCTCACCCGTGGGTGAGTCTCCCCGCAGCCCCGCCCCCTCCGCCCCAGGCCCTTCACGCCTGCCGTGCAGCACTTCAACATTTCTGCCTGGAGGCTCAGAGGAGCAGTGGCCTAGGCATCCCACAATCCCACAGGGCGGGTCACCTGACTGCCTCACTCTCCTGCCTCTTGCAGAGAGCAGTGCCTGCTTGAGGGAACTGCAGTGCAAAGGCCCTGGGGCAAGAGGCCAGCAGTGAGCTAGAGCAGGGCTGAGCAGAGGGGGGTGAGCAGACAGTGCAGTGGGGCTGGGGGTGCACACAGACCCTGGGCCACAGAGGGCACTTAATCCTAACAACAAGCCTCCAGAAACTGGTTTACGGGGAGGAAGCCCAGAGGGTTGGCTGAGTTTCTCTAGGACATACCTGAGGACTCCCCCCCCCCATCCCCACACTCACTGTGGATCCTCCAGATGGCACCAGCCTCCCCCGGGACTGTCCCCGCTCCCCGGCAGAGCCTGGGACACGCTGGCCTGGCCTTTTATGACTGCGAAGTCAAAGTCGGAAAAGCCACTTTATTTTCACCCCCTGCAGCTCAGAGAGGGTGAAGGCGTCCCCCGGGCCCACAGATAGAGAGGATTTCCAGCAGATGAAAGCAGGGCTCTTTGCTGATTAGCGCTAATGGACCCTGGAGTGGTTGGCTGCCCAGGAGGGCGCTAAACGGGAACTACTAATGAAGCGCAGTCAAGAGGCCCCCGCGGCTGCGGCCCCCTGGGCGGTTACATACACCACCTGCGCCAGGGCTGGTAGTCAGCGCGAAGCACCTTCCCCAGACCCCACGTCCTGAGTGAGCTTGTAGCTGGCGGCCAGCATGACCACATGTGGTGGGCAGGGCACGCAGGCCTGCACCGTCCCTGTGCCCCGGAGCAAGGGGTGGCCAGCCCCAGGGCCAGCCTGACCACAGCCATCACGTCGCATTTGTGCAGTGCTCACCGTGACCGCTGGCCTGGGCCTGCGGGTGCTGTGTGGCTGTCGTCCATGCTGGATACTAAGTCACATTCTGGCCTCAGGCAGTCTCGGTGCTCTCTGGGCCTCAGTTTCCCCCTCAGGGGGCTTGGGTCTGTTGTTTGTTTATGTGCTGTGACAAGCCGTTCAGAGCAAGGCTCTGGAGGCAGGCAGGCAGGCGGCGGTGGGGAGAAGTCATTTGATGGTTCGCTGTCGCGGCCGTATTAAATTTTTTTTTTAATTTAATTTTTTTTTTTTTATTTTTTATTTTTAGGAGAGAGAGATATAGTTTGTTTAGGGGTTGTTTAGAGAGAGAGGGAGTCACAGACTGAAACAGGCTCCAGGCTCTGAGCTGTCAGCACAGAGCCCGACGCGGGGCTCGAACCCACGAACCGCGAGATCATGACCTAAGCGAAAGTCGGACGCTTAACCGACTAAGCCACCCAGGCGCCCCAATCGCGGCCGTATTAACACGGCATCCTGAACGGCGCAGCTCTGGGGGGCCATCTGGGGCACCACCTCCACGCTCCTCCCTGGGCAGCGTGGGCTGCGCACCCGATCTCCCCCCACGGTGGCGTGTCACACCGTGTCTGCTGGCGTCACGTTCGCCCTCGTGCTGTGGCCACGGGTCTCCCGGAAACCACTCCACCTGTTGGGGGGGGTCCATCACCACGCCAAGGGTGTGGGTGCAGGGGGCACAGATCTGTGGCCCCGTGACCATCCAGCTGGAGCCTTAGCACCAGGCTGATCTGGGCTCCTCCCAGCACCTGTCCTGTTAAGAAAATGCAGCGCGAGCTGGCCGTAGCAGGAGGGCTATTGGGGGGTGGGGGGGCTCCAGGGGCAGGGTGTGCTCCGCCTTTCTGCTCTGGCTTCAGCCGGAGGCATGGCGGCCTCCCCCCACCACCCACGGCCTCCTCGTCGGGCGAGGTCCCAGGGCGGGACTGGGGGTCTGCGTGTGTCCGTGCCCGCTGGCTGGACCGTGAAGTGCTCTGAGCGGCCAGGCTGGAGACTGGGGTGCCAGGGCGGGCACGTCCCCTGCGGGGTTCCGTCGTGTGGCGTTTCTCATTCTGTCGTTTCCCCGTTCCCCTGGCCCCCTTTTCAGTTGGTGACAAACAGCCCATGATTCTCAAGTGGCGGATCCTGTCGGCCACCAATGATCTGGACCGTGTGTCTGCTGTAGCGCTGCCTAAGCTGCCCATCTCGCTGACCAACACTGACCTGAAGGTGGCCAGTGACACCCAGTTCTACCCCGGCCTCGGTACAGCTGGCGCGGGCCCCGGGGGGCGGTGGGCGCGGGGCCCTCCCGTCTGCCAGGTGGCCTGCTTCCAGGGTCCCACACGCCCCAGGGCCGGGAGGGGCTGACAAAGCACGCGTACAGGGCCGGCAGCCATCTGCAAGGGTGGGGCTGGGAGCTTTGGGCGGACTCTTCAAGTGGGCAGTAGCCGTCATGGCGCGTCAGGCGTCCATCCTGGGTCAGTCGTGGGTATCACTGACCCCAAGTGAGTCAGGGCTCCAAGAGAGCCCTAACCCTGGTGCCCATTGGTCATGGTGGTTCGGCCTCCCTGCCCTCCATTCCCACCACGAGGCCCTTGTGTGCTCTGGAACCCCAGGGCCTTTGCAGCCACCGTCCCCTTCCACTGTCTGGAAGGGACCCATTTGTGCCAGGTGCTGGGAGGCGGGGGGGCACAGCCTGAACCTATGGCCCTTTCCTCCACTGATTCTCAGGACTGTCCACAAAGGACGAGGGGAGAGTGGCTGTGGGGGCGGCTGGCAGGCTGTGGGTGGCCTGGGGCCATGCCCTCCCCCGCGCAGCCCCTTCCCATGGTCGGGAGCTGGGCGGGCGCCTCGCACGGCTGAGCAGCCTGTGCTCCGGCTGCAGGGCTGGCCCTGGCCTTTCACGACGGCAGCGTCCACATCGTGCACCGGCTGTCACTGCAGAGCATGGCCGTCTTCTACAGCTCTGCGGCCCCGCGCTCCGCGGACGAGCCGGCCATCAAGCGCCCGCGGACCACCGGCCCCGCCGTCCACTTCAAGGCCATGCAGCTCTCCTGGACCTCTCTGGCCCTAGTCGGCATCGACAACCACGGGAAGGTGAGCTTCAGAGCTGCCTCCCTGCTGCTTGACGGCCCGAGGTTGTCGCCTGTGCGGTCACGAGCAAAGTTCCAGTGAGGTCTGTGGCGCACTGTGGGTGCTGGGCACGTAGTGGGTGCTGGGCAAGCAGAAGCCATTGGGATGGCGGCTGCGCACGTGGATTTCTAGGATTAAATGTGGTGACGCCTGTAGCAGGTGCTCAGGGGCTGTCCTCATTCCCGGGGGACGTGGCCTCGGCCTGGCAGAAGGGGCAGGCTGCACTCACCCTCACGACCAGGCGTGCCCGACCCCCCCTCTCCCGCTGGCTCCACCCTTGGGGTCTTGTGTGGCGGGCCAGCTGGCCGGCCTGAGGGCTTCCGCCTCTGGAGGACGGGCTCGGTCTGCAGAGACTCCGCGGCCCTCAGGTGGATTGGCGCCTGCCACTTAGCCCGATGACCGGCCGGTCTCCCCCCGCCAAACCCCGTGGGTGTGGTGAGCCCCTCCCCCCTGCAGGTAGGCCCCCCCAGGGAGCAGCAGGCCCAGGGCCTTCAGCGCTCCCCCGCCCGCCCTCCCCGCAGCTGAGCATGCTTCGCATCTCGCCGTCCATGGGCCACGCGCTGGACGTGAGCCTGGCGCTGCGGCACCTGCTCTTCCTGCTGGAGTACTGCATGGTGACCGGCTACGACTGGTGGGACACGCTGCTGCACGTGCAGCCCGGCATGGTGCAGGGCCTGGTCGAGAGGCTCCACGAGGAGTACACGCGCCAGAACGCCGCCCTGCAGCAGGTGGGGGCCCGTGCCGCGCCAGCGCCAGCCGCGTCCCGAGCCCCTCGGGGGCTGCCTGCTCACGCCACCTGCCCGCCAGGTCCTGTCCACCCGGATCCTGGCCATGAAGGCGTCGCTGTGCAAGCTGTCGCCCTGCACGGTGGCCCGCGTGTGCGACTACCACGCCAAGCTCTTCCTGGTGGCCGTCAGCTCCACGCTCAAGTCCCTCCTGCGCCCCCACTTCCTCAACACGCCCGACAAGAGCCCCGGCGACCGGCTGACCGAGGTCTGCGCCAAGATCACGGATGCCGGTGGGTGCTGCCCCGGGGGCTTCGGCCAGGCCAGGGAGGGCCCGGGGGGCCAGAGAGGGGCTGTGGGGGCCCAGCGTGGCGGGCCCCTTCGACCCAGGGCCCAGCTCCCAGAGGGAGCCCTGACCGCCCGTCCCCTCCCAGACATCGACAAGGTCATGATCAACCTCAAGACGGAGGAGTTTGTCCTGGACATGAACACGCTCCAGGCGCTCCAGCAGCTCCTGCAGTGGGTGGGGGACTTCGTGCTCTACTTGCTGGCCAGCCTGCCCAACCAGGTGCGCCTCCTCACCCCTGCCCGGCCCCTGGAGCCCACGGCCGGGAGCCCTGTGCGCTGCGAGCTGCATCCCCGCCCCGCCCCGCCCCTCACGTGCTAGCTGCCAGAGGCGACCGCTTCCCTTCCTCCTCCCACCACGGTGCGGCGGGCAGGAGCTGTAGTCGCTGGTCATGTGTCAGGAAAGCGCGGGGCTCCCTGGCCTGTGGGAGGGGGGCCGGGGGCCGGGGATGCGGCCTGGTGAGCCCGTGCCTCCCCACAGGGCTCCCCGCTGCGGCCGGGACACAGCTTCCTGCGGGACGGCCCCTCGCTGGGCCTGCTGCGGGAGCTCATGGTGGTCATCCGCATCTGGGGTCTGCTGAAGCCCAGCTGCCTGCCCGTGTACACGGCCACCTCGGACACCCAGGACAGCATGTCCCTGCTCTTCCGCCTGCTCACCAAGCTCTGGATCTGCTGTAAGGCTCCAGCCCACAGCACTCATCACCCCGCCCTAATGAGTCCTGGGGAGAGTCCCGGCCACTCCCCAGATGTGGGCCCCCCAGCTCAAACGGTCTTCGTCCCCAGTGCCCGGCACAGGTGCTCGTTAGACGTCCCTGCCTGCTTGCTGGCCGTGTGTCACCGGGTCACGTGCTTCCACAGGCCGTGTTCTGGGAAGGACACCTAGTGCCTCCCGTGTACTTGGTGGACAAACAAGCAGGTCCTGACACCCGTGAGGTCGGGGTAGAGCTGGAGCCCAAACCTGGACCTCGGCACTGAGCTCCTAGGAGGCCTCGGTGCCCACCCCCTACTCCTTGGGGCAGGCCACTGAGCGCAGCGTCCCCTGGTCCCCTCCCGCAGGCCGTGACGAGGGCCCCTCGAGCGAGCCGGATGAGGCGCTGGTTGACGAGTGCTGCCTGCTGCCCAGTCAGCTGCTGGTGCCCAGCCTGGACTGGCTGCCCGTCAGCGACGGCCTCGCCAGCCGCCTGCAGCCCAAGCAGCCCCTGCGCCTGCAGTTCGGCTCGGCCCCGACCCTGCCCGCTGGGCCGCCCGACGGCCTCGCCAGGTGCGTGCAGGCTCCGCCTTCCGGGCTCCCCCTTAAGCTCTGTCCCCACTCGCTCCCCGCCCCCCCGCCGCTCTGGGGTTGCCCCAGGTAGAGTGCCTGGAGCTTGGCCCCGCCCCCACCACAGGTCACCAGCATGGACTCCCGCGTGCGCAGCCCCGGGCAGCCCAGCGCTGTGCCGAGGCCGTGTTCCCGGGGCGCGGGGTCTGTCCCCACTCTTCAGGCTAGAAAGTGCAGTCCCTGACCTAGGGTCGCACAGGGTGCGTCACTATTTCAGATACTCGCTTGATGAAGAGACACAGGAATTCTCCACAGAGTCCGTTACTTTGGGTGGAAATTTCAGAGATCGCAGATGAGCCAAAGGAAGAAAGTCAGCACCCTGGGGCCCCATTTGGATGAAACACATCAGACGTTCGGTTTCTCCCCGTTCCGGCATCTTCCTTTTGGTGATGCGGTGGGAGGGACTCCCTGAATCATCTGCATCTGGGTTTCAGAAAAATCCTTAAGAGGAGGCTGATCATAAGGAGGTTTTAAGTTTGTTGTTTTGGAAACGTTCAAATTTAATGCCAGTGCAGCCCCATCCAGCTCCCAGGTTTCCCCACGGAGAACCGGGAGGGTTCTCCAGTGGCTTCTAGACCTTTCTAGCGCCTTGAGTCTGCGGTGAGAGGGCACAAGTCAGATGACCCGTGTCCGGTGTGTGCACCTCACGTGTGTTCTCTCATCCGCCAGGGCGCCGGGCCAGCCCAGGATCGACCACCTGCGGAGGCTGCACCTGGGAGCCTACCCCACAGAGGAGTGCAAGACCTGCACCAGGTGGGTGCCCCCGCCTGCGACCCCGCCCCCGGCGTGCCCAGGGCCTGCGGCTTCCCCCTGCCCGCCTGTCTCCCTGCCCCTCAACAGGGGCCGTGGGAACGCCGCCTACGTTGGGGCCACTGGGTGGGCACACCAGGGGGTCCCTGCAAGGACCGAGGCTGCCTTGGGAGGCCCTGAGCACCCTCCCTTCGGGCATCAGTGGGGGGCAGGGCCCTGGGTGACCACGCAGCCCGAGCCTGCCCGGGGGGAGCTGCCCATAACCCGACTGTGGCAGAGACGAGGCCCAGGCGCTTTGCAAATCAGCCCCGCCTGCTGCCACACAGCCCCAGATGCAGGTTCCGGCCCTCAGGGTCACGCTGCTAGGGAGCGGCCAAGCCGGACTCAGAGACCCCACAGCCCCCTCCGTCCGCTCAGAGGAAGGATGCCTGAGCCGGGACGGAAAGGTGTGGAGGAGCTGGCTCAGTTTTGGGAGGTGCAGGGAGCAGCATTCTGGGGGTGGGGGGAGTAGCACGTGCAAAGGCCCGCCCAGCGGCAGGAGGGAGGGAAGCCCCTCCCGGCGCCTCACCCCCGCCGGCTCTGCCCCCAGGTGCGGCTGTGTCACCATGCTCCGGTCACCCAACAAGACTACGGCTGTCAAACAGTGGGAACAGCGCTGGATCAAGAACTGCCTATGTGGGGGCCTCTGGCGGCGGGTGCCGCTCAGCTACCCCTGACTGGGGGCCCCTAGGCCCTCCCGGCGACAGAACGTTCCACACGCTCCTGACCTTCGTTGGGTGCGTTAAAAAACAGGCATCCGGAAGCAGGGCCTTTCAGGCCACATCAGCCAAGGTCGGTGCCCTGTCGCTGGGCGGGGCCGGTGAGGGTGCGGCTGGAGCCTCAAGTCAGTACCTGTCAGCCCAGTGGGTGCGGCTTTCTGTCCCTGGGAGCCTGTGGGTCTCACGGCCTCAGGCAGGGCCACAGCCCACGTGCTCCCTCCCTGGACCCCCAGCGGCCCCTCCGGAGGCCCCAGGTCCCGGCTCAGAGGGCCCAGGATGGCCGGCGTCTCTGTTCTCCAGAGCGCCCCCCAGGAACCTGTCCCGAGTCCGGGTGGCTGCTGCCGGGGCACCTGCCTCCGTGTCCTCCTTCCTGTCCGTGCGTCCAGGTGGCTCTGACCTCAGCAGGCGCAATAAACGTCCTGCCGAAGGTGCTGCCTGTCTGCCCTCCCTCCTCCCTCATGCAGGTCTGGGTTCCTGTGCCTGGTGACTCTCTGCTTTGTCAGCATTTATCGAGCACCTATTGTATGCCAGTCACTGAGGTCCCTACAGGGGGCAGCAAGCTAGGCACAGGTGGGTGGTGGGCACGTCTCTCTCCTTTTTCCCTGACTCCCCCTACCCTCCCCCCTGCATGCCTCAGCTGCTCTGGCCCCTGGGCTTCTGGGAGCTCAGGTCTGGTCCCTGGGGGTCCCACCTTCTGCCAACAAGCACTTGCCCCAGGCGCATCAGGCCTCCTGCCCTGCCTGTGGGGTGCTCCTGCCTGAAGGCGCAGGGAGGGGTGGGTGCAGGGCAGGGAGGGCGGCCAGGTGGATGCCCCAGGGGGCGCAGAGCTGCCTAGGGCAGCCGGGCCCTGGCGATAGTCAGCCGGCACGGGGCCAGGCGTTTGGTGGGGGGCTGGCCCGCCTCTCCTCCCACCCTGCTGGTCACCGCTGCCTGGTGCCCCTTGAGTGACACGGGGCCCCGAAGACAGCTGCCCTGGTCGAGGCGTTCCTGGGTGAGTGGTCACTGCTGACGGGCAAGCCACCCGTGAGCCACTGGAGGGAAATGTCCGTGTAAATCGTTGATCTAAGTCCAGCAAAGGGGGGTTTCAGGGAGCAGGGGAGAGGCCTCTCCTCCATGGGGGTCAGCCACCCGGGGCCCTCTCCTCCCCCCGGCCACGCCCACACCACTGCTGTGCCGTCTGCGGGGCTGGGGGGGGGGCCGGCTGCTGGCGACCCTGCACCCCTTTGGGGTCCGCAGACCCCTGACGCGGCCCGCCCCCAGCTGCAGTGGCACAAAGGGGTTATCGTCCTGGACACGTCTCACCCACTTGGGGCTAGTTTGTGGGTTTATGACGCGGACACGTGGGGCCTGCATCGCCTCCCCTGGGGTCTGGGCGGGCGCACACCTGTGGCCAGCCCCGTGCAGAAGTGCGTGTGAGCCGCGAGTGTTGGGAAGCGGCCCCTCCCCCTGGAGTCCGAGTCCCGGGCGGTGAGGCCGCCATCCTGCTGTGCCGCCCACTTCTGGCCCTGCAGGCGCGGAGCACGGTGAACCGGGGATGGCTCTGTGCCCCCCAGTTTGGGGTGGATGAGAACATTCTGTGAACTGCTGGGGCAAACGTGGTGGCGTGGGCGTGCCTGGCTGCCCGGGCGGCCTGTCCCCCATGCGCCCTGCTGAGCCCGGGTCAGGTCAGCAGGGTCGAGCGTCCCCGTCCCGTGCCCACCGGGGTGGCCGCAACACCCGCGTGTCCCCATGGCGCCTTCCTCTAAGCGCGACAGCAAGGCCTCTAGTACTGCGAAGATGGGCCAGTGCGACCGGCTGTGTGCTTCTGTCCCCTTCTGTCCGCTCCTCAGAGCGGGGTCACCGGGACCGCGTTCAGCTGCGCGTGCCGCTTTGGGTTCAGTGCCCATCGCACTCCCGCCCCTGCCCCACACTCCTCCAGAACCTCCTGTGGTTCCCACTGACCACGGGATGGGGCGTTGTCACACCAGGCCAGCCCCGAGACAGACGTGAAACCCCACATACCACCCTTTCCCTGGCTTCCCCCCCCCACCCCGGGGCACTGACCTCCGGAAACAAGCGGGAAGGCTTGACTGGCCCTTGGCCCCTGCGTCTGCGCGGGGCTCAGGGCCGGCCACGCCCACTGGCACCTGAGAACCCGCCCGGGGAGGGGACAGCTCGCCCAGGGAGGAGGCCCGGGGTGAGAGGCTGCGGGTTCCCTCGTTCGCTCGCGGCTGGAGAAGCCCCAGCCACCGCGGCTCCGCCCCTTCCCGCGGGCGGACCCACCGGCCCCCGGCCCCGCCCGGGCCCTCCGGCTGCCAGGCCACCAGTGGGGACGGCCGCAGTGGAGTTCCAGGCGGACGACAGATGCGGTTTAGTCCAAGGCCGTTCCGGATGCCACATGGAACACGCTCATCACGCGAAAAGCGTTTGTTGTTCTTCTGAAATTCCCGTTTAACCGGACGTGTTGTATTTTTATTTGCTGAATCCGGTATCCTACCCACACCCACGCTTTCCCCCCAAACTGGATCGTTCCAAAGCCACGCCCTGGCATCTTTCATTCAGGAAATACCTATCGAATGAATGAGTCTTCGGTGTCTGACCGGCAATTGTGTCTCTTCCCCCCTTAATGTAAATGTGCAGTTTGTTAAGTTTCGCGCGAGACGCAGGAGCCCATGTGGGTCATCAGAGGGCGCGGTGGCTCGTCCTGCGTGGAGTGTGAGTTACTAGAGCTGGTCTCGGAGACCACGGCCCAGCCCAGGACTGCACGCAGCAGGTGCTCAATAAATGCTTTTGTACCTGTGAGCACACGACTCCGAGGTGAACTCTGGTGGAAAAGTAAAACTTGGCCGCGGGTTCCTAACCCAGTACCCTGACCCCGGGGGGGGGGGGGGCACAGGACTTCGCCTCTCAGACCCTCAGGCTTCTTTTCAACAAAAGGGGAAGAAAAGCACGAGCCCCCTTTGTGGCCTCGCTTCCCACCCAGGCTCGCACGCGGGAGGGCAGGGGGTCCCTCAGGCCCGCAGGGGCCCCTCTAGACTCGCGCCGGCCGTCCCCGTCCTGGGAGGTGACCGAACGCGGCTCTGCGTCCTGGGGTTGAATCCACGCTTGGCCCGGGGGCCTCCTCGGGCCTCAGCCTCCGATTCCCGATGTGGGACGTGGGTCGTGGGAACACGCCTGACTCGAGAGGGTCTGTGAGCCCGAGGCTCCCGCGGAGCAGAGCGCGTCTTCCACGCGGGGCGCCCCCCCCACCCCCCCACCTCCCGGGCCGCGGACGGCAGGGCGCGGGCGCCCCCGCGCGGCGGCGCGTGCGCAGGACGGGCGGGAAGCGTGCGGGAGAGGAGGCTTTATTGCGCGACCCGGGTCCGCCCCCCGCGCGGCCTCGTCAGGCGGCCGCGCCCTCGGCCGTCACGCCGTCGATCCAGGCCGCGTAGCTCGCCACGCGCGTGTAGATGCCGGGCTTCTTGCGGTTGCCGCACACGCGCGAGCCCGACGTGACCACGGCCTCGGCCACGCCCCCGCACACCAGCGGGCCCCCGGAGTCGCCCTGCGGGGACGGCGGGCCGGACCGTGAGCGCCGTGGCCGCGCCTGCTGGGACCCGCGCCCCCCCGCCCCCGCCGCCCCCCGCCGCCCCGCGCCCCCGACCCCCGCCGCCCCCGCGCCCCCGCCCCCGCCGCCCCGCGCCCCCGCACCTTGCAGGTGTCCCGGCGGTTGCTCTCGCCGCACATCATGCTCCGGGTGATGGTGCCGTCGTGGTAGGCGCGCTGGTTGCAGGTGGCGCGGTCCAGCACCCGCAGCTGCAGCTGCTGCAGGCGGTCCGGCCGGCGGCCCGCGTGGCTCACCACGCCCCAGCCGGCCACGTCGCAGAGCGTGCCGGCCGCCACGTCGCGGTCCACGCGCTGCCAGGCCAGGGGCTGCACGGCGGGGCCCAGCTCGGCCTTCTCCGACAGCTGCGGGGGTGGGGGGCGGAGGGTCAGAGCGGGGGGCGGGGCGGGGCGGGGCGCGCGGCAGGTGGGGCCGAGGCGGGGCGGGGCCGACCTGCAGCAGGAGGAGGTCGTGGTCGATGGTGTCGGGCCGGCTGTCCGGATGGGGCACCGCCCGCAGCACGTCGTACAGGCGCTTGGAGGGCTCGGGCTGCGACAGGGAGTGCGCCCCCAGGAGCACCTGCACCTTCCCGTCGGCCCTGGGCGTGGGGCGGGGTCCACCTGAGAGCCGCGTACCCCCCCAACACAGCCCGCCCCCCGCGTACCCCCCCGACCCAGCCCGCCCCCCGCGTACCCCCCGACCCAGCCCCCCCCAGCCCCCGCCTCCTCCCCGCAGCCCCGCGGGCCACTCACAGGTCCTCCACACAGTGCGCCGCGCTCAGCACCCAGCGCGCAGACACCAGGAAGCCGCCGCACACGTGCTTGCCGTCCACCCGCACCGACGCCATGTAGGGCCGCGCGTGGGCCTCGGCCTCGCGGCCGCCCAGGATCCGACCGCGGGGCTGCGCCGCTGCGGGTGGGCGAGCGCGCGTGAGCTTCGGGGCGCAGGCCTCCTTCCCGCACCCGGCCTCCCGCCGCTCAGACCCGCGTCCAGACCCGCCAGGACGCGGCGGTGGGAGTGGCGGCTCTGGGGCCAGTTCCCTGCGCGCTGCGCCTAAGGGCTGCGAGGAGAGTGCGGCTGTCCAGACCCAACAGTGCCCCGGCCCTTTGCACCGACCCCTGCGGATTCTCACTGCAGCCAAAGCTCAGACTCAGAAGCTCAGGCTTCACGTTCGAAGTTGTGGAAGTTCCTTCATTTTCAGAGCCTTCCATTCACCTGCTGGAGCTGGGGGGCGCTCCTGCTTGATGGAGGGGGGCCCCTGGCCGACGCCCTGCAGCCCCGTGGCTCCCAGCCGCCCCCACAGGCCCAGTCACTCACCACACGCGGCCGCTCCCAGGAGGACCAGGGTCACCAGCTGCACCAGACTGGCTGTCATGCTGCTGCGGAGGCCTGACAGGGATTCAGGCCGGGCCCCCCAGGCTCGGTCACTTGTATGCGCCTGCAAGGGGGCGGGGCTCCTGGGGCTCCATCTGCTGGGTGGCGGGGGGGTGCCGGCCTGTCCCGCGTCCAGCGTCCTCAGGGTGGGGTCCTCTCCCTCAGGAGCTCTGCACCCACCGTGGACAGGCGGCTGGAGGTGCCAGGTCCCCAGCGGGCCCTCATGTGGGCAGAAGACCCTCGGGATGGGCCCACCCTTCACCCCCAGCCCAGGCTCCCAGGGCGCCCTTCTGGCCCCAGAGTTTTGCAACAGCAGCTGGAGGTCACAGTTTGTAAACAACCAACTTCCTCATTTTTCTGCTCCTCAGTTCTTTCTCTTCCTCCTCCAACTAAGGGAGGAGGTCAGATGGGGGTGGGAAGGTCACCCGACACCCTTGTCCCTAGTGGCTCGGGGTCCGACACCCCAACAAATGGAATGTTAGAAAGCTGGTGTGTAGAGGCAGCTGGAAAGATGACTGATACAAGTGGCAGAAAAACCAAGTTGAACTGGGTGGTCTTCAAGAAGGAAACGTGAATGGAAAGTTCAGGGGGCTGCTTTCAGGTGTGGCTTGCTCCTGTGCCTGGCCCGTATCATGTGTCTCTGTCTCTAGCTTGTCCTTTCCTCCCTGGTGGTTTTTCTCCTCGCCAGGCTCCCCTGTCGTGGGCCTGGCGCCCCACACGCAGCCCGGTGGCTCAGTGGGCCCCTCCCCAAATTCCCCATCACCCCAGCCAGCTTCGCAAGGCTGACTCTGACTAGCTGGGCTGTGATCACATGTCCCTTCCCAGACCAAACACTGTGAGCAAGAGACTGCGGGTTCTGATGAGCAGAATGGGTTACATGACCCTTCATAAGGTCAGGATAGTGGATCAACATCTCACGAACCCGGCGGGGGTGGGGGGTCACTGCTGGGAACTCAAGGGTGGGGTGTGCCTTGGACATCCCCAGGGGGCACATTGCACAATATTTTCCCTCTGTTTCTTCCCTCTTGGGTGTGTACTATTTCATGCACAGAGAAGAATAAAAAAAATGTAACCAATGTGAGTTGTTAGATCCTAACGTGATTCCTTATTGAAATCAGAAACTCTAATAAACAAAAGCCCATTAGGATATGGAGTCCAGATTATGTAACAAAATTTGGACCGTCTTGAAGACGGGAAGGTTCAGGAAAGAACCCTGAGCGCTCCCAGATGCTCCTGGACTCCGGGGACCAGCGAGTGCCGAGGCTGGAGGAGCCGGCAGCCAGTGCGTGGGTGGGGCCGTGGGAGGGGGCACCCCAGGCAGAGGGAGCACCGAAGCCCAGGCTGGGGACCTCCAGGGCGGTGAGGGGCTGGGTTCCTGAGGCCGAGGCCCGTCTGCCACCTGAACGCCTCCCCTTCCTCCTTCCTGCAGCAGCGGCTCTGGCGCTCAGTCCGGTGACCTGGGAACTGGGGTGGCCGCTGGCAGCCTTTGCGGGGGGTGAGGAAGGTCTTCTTACCCCAGGGCCCCTAACACACTGCCCTTCGGTGGCAACATGCTCATGACACCCTCTTTCTAGTCCCTGTTGGGCCCCAGCTGCACGGCCAGGAAACAGCTGCACACATTCTCACGAAACCGAGAGGCTTTTATTGTGCGAGATGCAAATGGTCCCCCCGTGGGCAGGGCGCAGCCAGGGGTGCCCTTTCTAGAGGGTCCTACTCGCAGGGTCCCTGGGATGCACCGAGGGGCGGTTGTCCCGGCGACGGATGATGGAGTTGATCCAGTCGGCGAACTGCGCCACCGGAGCGAAGGCGTCTGGGTAGAAGCCGGAGCCGCAGCTTCCGCGGATAAAGGAGTCGATGCCCTGGATCAGCCCATTGCAGACCAGGGGCCCGCCAGAGTCCCCCTGCGGGCACAGCAGGGTCAGGAGGCTGCCCTTCCAGGGCTCAAGCCGCGGCCCAGGCGGGAGTGGGGTGGGGGGGCCTGAGGGGAAGCGGGTGGGCCGGGGGTGGGGACCAGGGGGCCTGGGGGGACCAGCGGAGACTAAGGGGGACAGGGGGCACCCAGGGGACCCAGGGGGTTTGGGAGGAACCCTGGGGGGGATGGGGGACCCAGGAGGATGGGGAAACAGGGGGACCTGGGGGGACCCAGGATACGTACAAAGCAGATGCCGGCCTGCCGCCGTGGCACCAGTGTGCACACGTTGGAACGACGGCACAGGTTGGTCACCACGGTGACATTGAGCTCCTGCAGGACGTTGGGCGGTGGCCGGGTCGTGCCCAGCTGGCCCCAGCCCATGGCCAGGCACTGCACCCCACTACCCACACCTTGATTCTGGGCAGGCAGCCTGGCCACCTGCACGTTGGCGTTGATGGTGGCTGACCCATTGAGCTGTGGTGGGTGGGGACAGAGCGTCAGAGTGTCACAGGGGGTGGTGGACCATGACCCTCCCCTCCCCGGGCCTCAGTTTCCCCATCTGTACAGTGGGAGCAACCACAGTGGCTCAGAGCTTCTCTGGACATGTCTTTTTTTTTAATATTAAAAAAAATTTAATGTTGTTTCAGTCTGTGACTCCCTCTCTCTGACCCTCCCCTGTTCGCGCTGTCTCTCTCTCTCTCCTAGAAATAAATAGAACATAAAAAAAAATTTAAAAAAATAAAAAAATAAAAAAAATTTAATGTTTCTTTCTTTTTGAGAGAGACAGAGCGTGAGCAGGGGAGGGGCTGAGAGAGAGGGAGACACAGAATCCGAAGCAGCTCCAGGCTCTGAGCTGTCAGCACAGAGCCCGACGCGGGGCTCGAACCCACGAACTGTGAGATCATGACCTGAACCGAAGTCTTACACTTAACCGACTGAGCCCCCCGGTGCCCCCGGACACGTCTCGAGCACAGTGAGTACTCAACAAAACACACTGTGGGCAACAGCAGGGACATATGCCTTGTTCCAGAACGTTCCCAGAGAATAATCCTAGCTTTGCAAGCAGTGGGGAAGGGAGTCTCTCCCTTACGTCTCCTGCCAGCTGAACGTGGGGAGCGTCACCCCACTCCACAGAGGCAGGACCGGTCCCCGTGCTCAGCCACGTGGAGAACAACAGTTCGCTCGGAGCCTCCTGTACCGTCTCACTTGATTCCTCTGCAGCCCTGCCGAGTGGAGTTGATTTCTCCGTGTTGCAGAGGGTGAGACTGAGGCACAGAAGGGTGGCCTGCATGGTTAGAGCTGGGGTGTGGCGCAGGCCTGCCGTCCCCCACCCGCCCCGCGCTGCGCTCTCCGCAAGCTTCCTGCCCCTGGGCCTCCGCGCCCTCTCGGGCGCCCCCTCCCTGCCCTGCCTGGCCTGGCACCTGGAGAATCACGATGTCGTTCAGCAGTCTCTGGGGATCAAAGCCGTTTTCAAAGACCCGCTGGATGGCAAAGGTCTGCCTGGTGGGCTCCCGCCGCCTCAGGTCGTGTGCCCCCAGCACCGCCACCACTGACCGGAAGTTTCTGCAGCAAGGGCGAGGCAGGAGGTGACCTGAGGGGGCCCTGGTGGCTGGGAGCAGTGGGGGAACCCCGGGGCTCAGCTGTGCCCCCCAACCCCAGCCCAGGAGGGCCCCGCGGGGTCGGGACTGGCCCCTGAGAGGACCTCGGGGCCCTGGTCTCGCTTCCGGCCTGTTAGACGGACGCGGCAACGGGGCTCAGAGAAAGGACGGCATGAGCCGGGGTGACTCACAGGCCGTCCACGCAGTGGGCAGCCGACATGACGAAGTTCGGGGCGATGAGCGTCCCGCCGCAGAAATGGCCGCCGCGCAGCTGCAGCGACACCATAAAGGGCCACGCATGCGGCTGGGCCGGGCGGCCGCCCACAATCTCTGAGGCCAGCGCAGCGCCTGAGGACACACGGGTGGGGCGGTGAGGGCCATGCCAGAGCCCGAGTGGGGAAACTGAGGCACAGGGGGCTGCCCCCACCCCGCACCCCCACCAGGCCACAGCTGTTTACGCTTAGTGGCTTCGGGGTCCCCAGAGGGTTCGCACCCCAGCTCCCAGCTCCCACACTGGCCTCACCACCCACGACCTCGCTGTCCTGCTCATCGGGGCGGTCACCCTCCCACGAGGGCCCAGGGCAAATGGAGAGGCCGAGAATAGATGCCCGGGGACAGACGGACAGACACGTGTCCTCACTCACCACCCAGCAGCATGGCCAGCAGCACAGAGGCCAGGGTCGGGCCGGAGGGTCTACGGCTCGGGGTCATGGTCTGGCTGGGGCTCTGGCGTCTCTGCCCCCTGTGCCCACCTGCCCCTCTTATAGCCCCCACCCCCAGAGGCCGTTGCAGTTGCCCCACGGTGGGGCCAGGTGTCCCCACTTCCTGCCCCCCGCCCAGGGCTGGGGGGGTTCAGGGGGCCGGGTTGGCTCCGGCAGGGTCACCGGGTGAAAGTCACAGAGTCAGGGCTGCACGACGAAGTGGGAAGGTCAGATACACAATGTGAACCCCAGCACTGCGCCGGGCACGCCTCTCTACAGTTGGTCGTTGCTCGCCTGGTGCTCACAGTTTCCTAGGAGCTCTGGGTTTTCCTGCACCTGGCACCCTAAACCCACAGGGTGTAGGCTGGGCCCCCACGTGCCTCAGTTTACCCAGGGCACTAGAACAGTGGCAACAGCGGTGCACACGCATGTCCTGACCTTCCGCGGGGACGCAAGGCTGTGGGGTCCCCGTCTGAGATGAGGAAACTGAGGCAGAGCGAGGGCTTCCCCGCGGGTGCCTGTCCAGCACACACGGGAGATCCGGGGTGCAGAGCCTGGCCCGGGTTCACCACAGGACAGGGTGCGCGGCCCGCACGCGGGAACTCAGTCTCCAGGGGTGGCATCTGGTCTCCGGCACAAGTTCTGGGAGGAAGCCCCCCTGCCCCGAGCTTCCCCAAAGCCCCTGATCCCAGGTAGTGGGGGTGCCCTGCCCAGTGCGGCCAAGGGACTCAGGCTGAATTACGGGGCTGGGGTCCCCAGGGCGCAGCCCCTCCCCCGTGACCCCTGTTTCACTCCCCCCCCACCCCCCGGATGCTCCAGCTGCAACGGCTGCTGTCGCAATAAAGCAACGTCTTCCAGGCTCCGTCAGGGTTCAGGGGAGGGAGCCAACGGATCATCCGCAGGAGCGGGGGGGCCGGGGCCCCAGGGACACCCGGAGCCGGCGCCGTGGCCGCCGTCCAGTTTGTCCCTGTGGCCACAGGCCAGCCAACCCCACACCCTCCAGGGATGAGGGTGACGGCCCTGGCCTCCTGCAGCCCGGCACACAGCAGGCGCTCAGCGCCTGCCCTCTCTCCCTGCCTCGGCCTGAGCCACATTGACTGTCCTGACCTGTGGCAGGGTACCCCCACCCACAGAGCACTTAGTAAGCACCATCGGGGATGGGGGACGAAGCCATGTCCTTGGAGGAAGTGGTTCTGGCAAGGAGAGCAGATTTAACCAAAGCTGCATCTATTGAGCACCACTAGTATGTTAGGTTCATCCATATTGTGGGGGTTAGGTGTGTTGACTCTGGGTTCATGCCCTAGTGTGGCCGCTCGCCCACGGCACTGGTCCCGGCCACCGACTCTGCCCCCCTGTGCCTCTGCGTCCTCGCCGATAAAATGAAAGTGACGCTAGGCTCCATCTCAAGACTGACGCGAGGGTTAAGGAAGGAAGGCTCGTGAAGTCCTCGGCTAAGAAGGTGCTGTGCTCGAGGGCCTGTAAACCAACAGCCAGCCGCAGGAGGGCACAGGCTGGGAAGGCCCAGGCTCAAGGTCACAGGGGCGCTGGCCCACACAACACGCACTGGGTTCCGGGGTGCACGCACGTCACTTGACGGGGGGGCCCGCAGCCCCGAGGCCTCCCACCTTGGTGGTCGTGGGTGTCTGAGTCTCCACGGCCCAGCCAGGCTCTAGCAAATCCACCCTGATCCTCAGCTCCCTTCTGGGGTCTGGTTTTTCTGGGTCTTTCTGTTCCTGTCATTGAGCCTCGTCCACATGCCCTCCAACAAGCCCCGTCGACCCCCATCTCTGGGCACCGAAGGCCCCTCTTGGGCCCCTGCCTTGGGCTCCTGGGAAATTCAGGAAGTTCCTGGCAGCCTCCTGACGCTTGTCAGCACACATTTCCCAGGATTTGGCGATGACCTGCTCCTGGCTCCGCGGCTGTGAACTCCGCCCCGGGGTGGTTGGACGGAGGTCAGCTCCGCGGTCTCGCTCTGGCTTGAATTTGCGTGTCGCCACCAGGTGGCCCCAGAGTACGTCAGTAAGGACCTTCCGGCTCCGTGTCCCCTCCCCGGGTCGGCACCCTCTCTGGGCCTTAATGGCCTCCTTGCTGTGACCAGCTCCCGCTCCACTGCTGGCCAATCGCCTCCACCTCTTCCGGCCGCCGACCTCTCCTCTAGGCCCACCCTCGGTCATGTCCGTGGCCCTGCTTGCCCCCCCCGCCCCCCGCCCTCCTCGTCTGCCCCTTGCCTTGCTGCTTCCCAGCCACGCTGGATGTGGCTCCTCACACCGGGCACAACCTGGCAGCCCTTCTCGTATTCTGTCCGCGCACTGGCACTCAGCTCAGGCCTTACCACCTCCTCCAGGAAGCTTCCCTAACCCCCCTGTACTGGCCCCTGATGGGATCAGCAGCCCCATGGGCCCTGGGCCCTCCATGTTATCACAGTGTGGTCCTGACAGTCACTGAGCTGGGACACTCTGGGGAGGACACGATGTCATGACCCTGAGGGCCAAGGTGGGTCTCCTTGCACAGTTCTGGAAATGTCCGCAGTGACTCCAGGCAAGGAAACTGAGTCACAGGGCTGGGCATCGACACAACCAGGGTCACCTGGCCGGACTGGACTAAAGCCCACGTCCGTGTGTGTCCAGGCGGTGAGGCCACGGTGGCCTGGGCCCTCCGGCCATCGCAGGGCCGCTCCCCACCCCCACCCCGTTCGGGGCTCTCCCCGTGTGGGAAGGACACACAGGGCCTGGGGCCCCCAGAGACCCCGGGGCGGGCGTGCAAAGCGCCATCTGTGGGCGCGGGAGAAGGCCTGCCTGTCCTGAGTCCAGGCTCCCATGTCAGGGCCTGTGGGGGAGGGGGCGGCCCTCAGCCCTCACCCCTGCACGGCTCAGCGCCAGTTCAGCGCCCGAACCAGTGGGGGCGGGGGCAAAGCAGGGGGAGCGCCGCCGGTGGGAAGTCCATTCCCCGCCCACAGGGGGCGCGGCCGCCAAGTCCCCGGGCAGGGAGGGGACAGGTCGGTCAGTCCCCAGGGCCGGCGAGACGGCCAGGACGCGGCTACGTCAGGGAAAGCAGACGGGATGGCCTCATGCTGCGCGGGGTAAAATGTTTTGAGTCTGGAGTTTCCTTTAGGACGTGTGGCCGGGAGGGGGTAGGGCCGTGGCCGAGGGGAGCAGGTGTTTATCGGGCCCCCACTGTATCCTCGGACCCCTGGATTCTGGGTGTGGCTCCCCAGGTGGGGGAGCCCCCAGACCCACGAGGCTGCTGGGTACACGAGTGCCCACCCCACCCTGGGCCAGGGCCGCTCCTCACGTCAGCGCAGCGAGGACCCTTCCAGCCTGCAGCTGCCCCTCCGAAGAAGCGGGGTTCTGGCTCCCACCGGCGGCCGCCCTCCTTCCCCTGGGACGGTCCCTCCGGCCACTGGACCCTCAAGGCCCCAGGGGCTGGCAGCCAGGTGGGCTAGGGTTTGTCCACAGGACTCTGCCCTGGTCCTGCCTCAGTGTCCCCGTTTCTGCCATGAGCATCCTGGACTGGCTGGCTCGAGTGGGCGTTCCCCCAGGTTCAGCGGCGCCCAGACAGACAGATGGACATGTGGCCCGACACACTGCCAGCAAGACGGGTGTGCGGGCCGGGGCTGCAGAGTGGGTGGCCGTGACCGTGGTCACCTCGCCTCCTGCCCTCTCTGTAGCCCCAAGTGGGGAGGCCACTGGGGCCGCCCCACTCCTGGGCTGCTGTCCTCACGCCCCCCTGCACCTTTGGCCACAGGGAGCCTGGGGTCCTGGGGTCAGAGGCGCACCCCGGGGAGGCAGGGCGACCTGGGCCAGGACACTGACACCTGCCCCGCTCCGCACTCCACCCCAGCACAGCAGGATTCGCCTGCACATCTAGGGGCTGGGGTGAGCCCCACTCAGTGGGGGACAGAAAGGGACAGGAAAGGTGGGGGGCACGGAGCCATGCGCCCTCCTGAGACCCACAGAAACATCTCTGCCCCACTTGCCTATTAGAGATTCACTTTTCCTTCTCAGGCAGGGGCTCCTGCTTGGGGTGACTGGGCCCCAGGGGACTCCGGGTGACGTCTGGGGCAGCTGTGGTTGTCACACAGCTGGGGGGGGCTCCTGGCATCGAGGGGGTGGGGTTCAGGGATCTGCTCCGCCCCCACAGCGCCTGGGCGACCCCCCCAGAGGGAACGACCCTCTGCCAGTGGCTGCAGGGCAGAGAGGGAGAGGCCAGCTGAGCAGGACATGTTATGGGTCTATTTGTAACGGAGTCATTATCACGAAAAGTGCAAACGTACAGAAAGAGAGAAGAGCTCGCCCAACCTGGGGACAAAAAAGGAAATGCTTTGTCACTTTTCATTCCGAAACGATTTCATGCTCGGTGACAGCAGGGCAGTGATGGGCTGGACCACTGGAAAGTGCTGGCCCACTGCGAGGGTGAGGTAAGTGGGGGCGCCGCCTGTCGCCGTCGCCACCACCGTCACCTGTCACCGCCACCGACATCACCACTACCGCCACCTGTCGCCGCCGTCTGTCACCTTCACTGTCACCATCACCACCACTTCACTGCCCGTGCCGGCAGGTCACACGTTGGGCCCTCTTCACTCAGGCTCTTCTGGGAGCAGACACGCACCTGATGCCTGGCTTCAAATTCTGCCGGGCTTTGTGATTCTGGGCTGAAAATGCCGCCTCTTGAGCCTCAGTTTCCCCAGCTGTTAAGCGGCAATGATGAGAGCAGCCGTCCCTCACAGGGTTAAACACGATGAAGGGACAAAACACAACGCGCCCACTGCACACGCACGTCCGCAGAGGAACGTGTCCAGCACGCACGCGCACGTTCACTGGGGACCGTGTCCACTGCGCATGCGCATGTCCACGGGGGGGTGGGTCGTGTCCACCGCGCACGCGCACGTCACTCAGGTGCATCCACTGCACATGCGTACGTCCGCAGGTGACCTTGTCCACCGTGTATGCGCACGTCACTCAAGGGTGTCGCACGTCCACAGAGGACCGTGGCCACCGCGCACGCGCACGTCCCTCAGGGGCGGCCACCGCGCACGCGCACGCCCCTCGGCCGCGAGCAGGAGCGAGGCGCCCACACCCGCCGCCCCGCGGACGGACCCCGAACACACGACGCTCAGGGCGGGAACCAGACACGGGAGGCCACGCGGGTGTGAGTCCGCGTGCGTGACGCGTCCGGAACAGGCTCCTCCACGGGCGGGAGGGGGCTTCCGGGGGGGGGCTGGGGAGGGGGTGGGGGGTGTGACTGCCAGTGGGGACAGGGCTTCTTTTTGGGGGCTTCTTTTGGGGGATGGTGGTGGAATGTTCTGGAATCAGATGTGGTGGTTACACAACTTTGTGAATGAACCATATGCCACAGAATTGTTAAATGAATGAGCTCTATGGAATGTGAAGTGTATTTAAATAAAACATTCACACGCACAAAAAAATAGACACAGACGCTGCTGGAGAGCGGGCGGGCCTGGCCCTCCTGACCCCCCCGCTCTGGGTGTGCATCACACCGACACCCTAGGGGCAGGCAGGCGACTACCGGCAGGGGCTGCCTGGAGGCGGAGGCTGGTATGAGGCGCCGGGGAGCCCTGGGGGTCCTCCGAGGGGCTGGGCGTCCGTGCAGAGTGGGGGTGGGGCCTGGGGGCGGCCTCCTCGGCCCCTCCAGCTCCTACGGCCGCGGATGCAACAGGCGGCGGGTGGGGGCCGAGCGGGGCGGAGCGGAGGCGCCAGCGTCCCCGGACAGTCCCCCACCCCCCCAAGCCTCAGTTCCCCGTCTGAACAATGATCTCTTTCGGGTCCAGGCAGGGTCCCTGGATCAATCTAGGTTCCTGAGCCCTGACGTTCCTTTCTGGACCTCAGCCTCTCCATCTGTCAAATGGGTTAATGGTCAGTCACTCCGGGTGAGCACTGGGGGCTTCTGGGGGTGCTGGGCGGCTTTGGGACACCCGGGGTCAGGGTAGGGGCCTGTGCGGCAGCTCCGGGCAGAGTGCTGGCCCCTGCGGGCCCCTTTTCTCGCCTTCGTGGTGGGGAGGTAAGCGCGGAGCCCCGACCCAGCTGCCGGGAGGCCCCCGGGGTTGGAGGCCTGTGTTGGCCTCAGACACCAAGTGACTTCGGGCGATTTCAGGTCGGCAGCGCTGACGCCCGCCCCAGCCGCAGCCGAATGCGGGCCCCGCCCGGGCACACCCTTGAATGTTTAACCGCCCAAAAGATGTGTGAAGCGTCCTGCTGGAAAGATGGGGTCTGTCTGGATCCGCGCCCCCGGCCACCCCACCCCGGTGTTCGCGGTCAGCCCCCGCCACACGCACACACCGCCACCACCCTCCCGCCCCAGGGCTTTCCACGTCCCTGTGTCCGCGAAGACCCGAGGGCCCTGCGCCGTCCACACGGATGTGCGCCCCCTGGTGGGGGGCCTGCGCTCTGTGCCCCCCGTGGACGCCTGCCGCGAACACGGGAGGGAAGATGCCCCGTCCCCCGCCCAGGCGGTCGCAGCTTTGTGCCCCTCTCGTCGTCAAAAAGCAGGGTCTCCGGGGAAATTTGCTCAGTCTCGCGTGCAAACCGGAGGGGGGGGTGGAAGTGTTCCCACATCAAGAGGCTTTTGCGTTTCTCCGCTGTAAAGCGAGAACGGTCTGTTTACAGCCTCTACCTTAACGAACGACCGGACTGTTGTTATTGGCTTTAGGCACTCTTTATAGATGAGATTTATTGTCATGTCTTATTATATATTGTGAAGTATACGTGTTGTAAATATGTAAATAGTGACTTATGTGTTATTTCAGCAACATTTTATTTAGGTTAGTAAACTATAATATATAGTATATAATCATATTCATGTTTATATATTATTTTATTATTTTTTTAAATGTTTTTATTTATTTCTGAGAGAGAGCGAGCAGGGGAGGGACAGAGAGAAAGGGAGACACAGAACCCGAAACAGGCTCCAGGCTCTGAGCTGTCAGCACACAGCCCGATGTGGGGCTCGAACCCACGAACTGTGAGATCATGCCCTGAGCTGAAGTCGAACGCCCAACCAACTGAGCCACCCAGGCGCCCTAGTCTGTCACCGATTTCTTGTGTGACTTTGACTTTGCTGTGCACTATATTCTCAGCACAAATGAGAGATGGTCGAGGGGGAGCTCAGAGACTCAGGATCAAAGCTCACACTGGCTGTGTGACTGCAGGTGGGTCACACAACCTCTCTGAGCCTTGATGGCCCTTCTGTCTGTCTGGTGGAGAGAACAGCCCCTGCCTCTCAGGACTGAGAGTGAACTCGGTGAAGACAGGCCCCCCGGGGTGGAGACCTTGATGCAGCCAGGGTTCATGAGCTCCTGCTCCCCCCCCACCCCCGCCCAGCAAAGCAGGAATCAGCGTTGGAGGAGGGAGTGGGACTCGCTTCTTAACGTTTATCATTTGTTTTTTGAGAGAGAGAGAGAGAGAGAGAGTGCGTGTGTGTGTGTGTGTGTGTGTGTGTGTGAGCAGGGGAGGGTCAGAGAGAGAGGGAGACACAGAATCTGAAGCAGCTCCAGGCTCCGAGCTGTCAGCACAGAGCCCGACACGGGGCTCAAACCCACGAACCATGAGATCACGACCTGAGCCGAAGTCGGACACTTAACCGACTGAGCCACCCAGGTGCCCCGGGAGTCATTTATTAGGGTCACAGCCACAGGGCCAAGGGCAGGGAGGCCCGCTGGTGTGCCGGGCACATGAAGGGCCAAGGATACAGGCGCAGCATGGGAGGTGGGGTGGCTGATGGTCAGAGCTGGGCCTCAGGGGAGGTCACAGCACCCCAGGCTTGTCCCCTCTGATGGGGAGCTGAGAACAGAACCTAGTGTGGGAAGAGACCATTCCAGGGAAGACATCAGGGCTCCTGCCACAAGGCCCCAGGGGGAAAGAGAGCGTGCCCTGTGCCAGGCTGTTACAGACAAGCCCCGCCCCCCATCTCCCTGGATGGGTAGCAGGAAAGTCAGGCCGGCTCCCTTGCCTGACCCCACCTCAGAACTACTGACCTGGCAGCTGCTCTGACAACCTGAGCCTTTCCCCTGCAACCCACAAATCTTGTTCCAACCCCAGGCCCTTTGCACATGCTGTTCCCCCGTCTCTGCATGCTTTCCCCCCTGCCCTTTTCCTGATTAACTCATACTTGAAGTTTGGGTCCCAGATGCCTCCAGGAATTTCCTGATGTGTGTGTCCTGGGTCAGGCGCCATGCCCCCAAAGGCAGTTACAACATCCTGTGCACACCTTTATTTTTTTCTTTTTTATTGTTTGTTTGTTTGGTACCCGGGTGGAACACAAACCCAGAGTCCCTGGCTCAGGGGTGAAGCAGAGACACCCCCATCTTCATATGTGTCTGGCTCCCCCGCCCACGGGGTCTGGCAGGGCCACAGGGGCGGGCCCTACTCTGCCTCGTTCCTCGCTGTCTCCAGCCCCACCGACGGGGCTGGGCATGTGGTGTTTAATAAATGCTGTTTCCCATACTGTTAACATGCTCAAATATTTGAGACCTGGAATTCCAATTCCACGCTCGACCTTGGGGCCTCACCCTGGCTGTCCCCCACCCTGCCACCGGCTTCTACTTGGCCTCCGGGGGGCAGTGGTGAGGTGTCACAGCCCAGCAGCCGGGGAAACTGAGTCAGGAGGGGGAAGAACTGGGCCCAGCCGGGGCCAGCACAGCAGCCACAGGAACTGGGGTCCCTACAGTGACTTGGGTTCAGATCCCAGCTGGGGCAGTAACGGCCGTGGGGTCCCGGCCGAGTCCCTTTACCCTGCACCACGGTTCCTCCGGCGCAGAAGTGAGCAATCAGTCGGTTCCGAACCCGGGTCAGCTGCTCACGGCTCGGAAATCAATCCTCCAGAGACCAGGGGCGGCGGCGAAGGGCAGAGCCTTCGGGAAGCGGTGGCCTGGGGACACAGTGGACAGACGTCCCAGAGGCCTCCTTCTCATCCAGGCGAAGGCGGCTGCGAGCGGGGGCCCCGAGGGCAGCGGTCGGTCAGCAGGACCCTGGCCCCACCAGCGTGCGTCTGAAGCGGCTTCTCCAAATGCCGTCAGGCCTGATCTTCGCGGAGTCGGGCCTTCAGGCCGCACCGGCGTCTGCACGCCCCGGGGGCAGGGGGTTAGTTCCGCAGAGCCAGGGCTTCGGGCAGGACGCGCGCTGGGAGCAAGTCAGCCCCTAAGCCCCTCGGGAGCGCTGACGGGCCCAGAGGTGGTCCTGAGGGTAAACCAAGGCAGGGAAGGCACAGGGCCTGCTCGGGAAATGCAGGTAAAACCCGGGAACACTTCTCGCATGACAAGTGGCAGGAAATGTCAAGATGGCGTCAGTACAGATGTGGGGAGATGGGCATGGTCAACACCCCGGGGGGGGGGGGCAGGTGGCCCAGCTGTGGCAACCGCCCTGGAGAAACTTCTGCAGGGAAACATGCACAGAACAGCTCATTGTGACTCCGCCGTGACAAAAACATGTGGAAACAAGTGTCCACCAGCAGAAGGCTGGATAACCGGACCGTGTGACGAGGTCCCGGGCGGTGGGCCCCACACAGGGGCTCCCGTCTCTTAGCCCCGTCCCCCCCGCCCAGCGCTGATCCCCCTCCCCCCACACCGCCCCCTCCCCCCTCCCCCCTCCGTCCTTCACTCCTCTTTCCCGCTGCACTAACTGGTCTCGCAGGCTCTGCTGAGGGGCAGGCTCTGCCTGGGGGCCACCGCCCCACCTCACGGCTCCCACAGCAGCTGTGGTGCCGGTGCCGGGGTCCTAAGGGCTCTGGGGCGAAGCGGAGACACCAGGCTGGGGCCCTCGACCTCCCGCCCCCATCCTGGGAGGAGGCTCGCAGAGGAGGCAGGGAAAACCAGCCCGAGGGGACCCCCCCCAGCCCTCCAGGGTGCAGGCAGGACAGGGTGGGTTGGGGGCGGCTGAGGAGGGCAGATGCCTGTCCCCACCCGGGCACCCCCCCAACCCCCTGCAGTGGCCAGCCCCTCCCAACAGGAAAACAGGAAGTTGCCCAAGGCCTCCATCACCCACTGCTCCCAGAGCCTGGACTGCTGCAACTGCCCCACCCTGTGCCTCAGTTTCCCCCTCCGTAAAACGAGCCATGGCTCCACATGTGGTTGCGGCCGATGTTAACTGACTGTTGCCAAGACCCAGCGCATGGCACTCAGGAAGCAGACACCCGGCGTGGTAACCAAACGGCGAACGCCACTCACGATGCCGGCTCAGGCCTCGGTTTCCCCAGCCTGAGTGCGGGAGAACTCACCAGTGCCCCCTGGGCCAGTGGAGGCAGCAGACCGGGCACTGGGTCCTGCTGGGCCTGGGGTGTATGTTTCGCTGCTTACTTTCCTATCAGCTCCGCTGGGATCTACTCCACCGTCACTCGGTTCGCCCATTCACAGGGCCCAGTTCAATGGCTTTTTTTTTTTTTAAATATTTTATTTTTTATTTTTGACAGAGAGAGAGAGACAGCGTGAGCAGGGAGGGTCAGAGAGAGAGGAAGTCACAGAATACGAAGCAGCTCCAGGCTCTGAGCTGTCAGCACAGAGCCCGATGTGGGGCTTGAACCCACGAACCGTGAGATCATGACCTGAGCCGAAGTCGGACGCTTAACCGACTGAGCCACCCAGGCGCCCCCCAGTACAATGGCTTTTAGTGTCTTCACAGAGGAGTGCAACCCCCCCCCCCACGATGAGTGTTAAAACAACACATCTCTCCAAAGGAACCACCCCCCACCACTGGCGATCACCCCCCAGCCCCCGGCCCCCATGAGCGCCTTCCCGTCTGTGGATGAGCCCGTTCTGGTCGTCTCACACACGGGGGACCACACCGCGTGGCCTTTTGTGACCAGCTTTCCCCTTAGCATCCGACAGGACTTTCAACCTGTGAGACCTTGGTGGGTCACTCACCTGCCCTCAGTCTGGGCATCTGACAAGTGGCCTCACCTTCCCAACTCTGGAGCAGGGTCTTCAGGGCTGTGACACCCAGGACCCGGGCCAGAGAAGAGGCTGGGTATGCGGAATGTGCAGAGAACTCTCACAGCTCAACGAAAAGACAACCCCGTTTAGAAACAGGCAAAGAAGTTGAACAGACTTCCCCCAAGAAAGTATCCAAAGGCCAACAAGCCATGAAAAGATGCACAAATTTAGTGATCAGGGAAACGCAAGCCAAAGCCTTAATGAGACACCACTGCATACCCACTAGGACAGATGGAGTGTTATCCAGGATGTGGGCAAATGGGGACCCGTGCCACCGCTGCTGCGACTGGGACGGGGCAGCCGCTGCGGACACAGCGTGGTGCTTCCTCGGAAAGTTCCACACGGGCGCCTGGGGGCTCGGGTGGCGGGGCGTCCGACTTGGGCTCAGGTCATGGTCTCACGGTTCGTGGGTTCGAGCCCCGCGTCGGGCTCTGTGCTGACAGCTCGGAGCCTGGAGCTGCTTCAGATCCTGGGTCTCGCTCTCTCTCTGACCCCCCCCCCACTCATGCTCTGTCTCTCAAAAATAAATAAACCATAAAAAAATTTTTTTTAAGTTCCACACAGCAATTCCATTTCTCAGCACGTGCCCGAGAGGCCCCGCTAAACACGCACGATGTTCACAGCAGCCTGATGCACGGCAACCAAAAGACGTGAACACCTCAAACGTCCATCAACACGTGAACAACACGCCCAACGCGCACGTGCCTCAGGTGCATCCACCGCGCACGCACACGTCCCTCGGCTGCGAGCAAGAGGCGCCCACACCCCCCACCCACAGACGGACCCCGGACACACGACGCTCAGGGAGGGAACCAGACACGAGAGGCCACGCGGGGTGAGTCCACGTGCGTGAAACGTCCAGAACAGGCTCCTCCACGGATGGGAGGGGGCCCATGGGTGCTGGGGAGGGGAGGCAACTGATGAGGCCCGGGTTACTTTTTGGTGTGATGGAATGTTCTGGAAGGAGACAGAGATGGTAGGTGCACATCTCTGTGAAGATACTAAGAGTACCGTTGCACGGTACAGTGTAAGACAGCTAACTTTGTTAATCAAATGTCAGCCCAACTTTTTAAAAGTGGGATTTATTTCTAGGTTGAAGCTGGGAGTTTGGCAAGGGTGGTGGCCGCCTGCGCCCCGGGGAAGCCACTTTGCGTCTGGGGCTGTGGAAGGCTCTATGAGGCTGGCTTCCCCTCCCAAAGGCAGGCTTACGGTCCGGGGAGGGGGAGTCAGGGTAGGGAGTCGGGGTCCTGGGGGCTGAGGCCCGGCCCTCACCGAGCTGCACGGAGCAGCTGCCTAACAGCGTCCCTCGCGTGTCCCTGGGGCCTCACCGGGCTGGCTAGAGCCCAGTGGAGAAAGGACTGGCCCCGGAGACCGCAGCTCCATCCCTTCCCACTGGGGCGACCTCAGGGCCCCTCAGACCTGCCGCCTCATCTGTGCAACAGGGACATGAACAGGCAGCCCCTGTCCCCCAGGAGCTTGACACGGGCAAGTTTTTGAACAAACCTGGTGTGCTCAACCCCTCTTTCCTGTTCTGAAGTCTCCCATGGCTCCCTAGTGCCCCGGAGCCCGCAGCTGGGCAGTGCGCCGCCACAGCCAAGCCTAGCCCCCGGGGGCTCCGATGGGAAGAAGGACCCCACCTGTGATGCTTAACATTCCCCGACACCTCCCAGACCCCCGGGGCCATCGGGAGGGTCCCCCAAGACCACGCTTCCCGCTTGTGGCCCCAGGAAGCACCCAGAGCGATTGCCCCATTCTCTCCTCCTCTTGCCGTTTGTGGTCAGCTTTCAACACCAGGGTTCCCAACCGCTGCCGCCGCCCCAGCTCTGCCCCTGACTCTCGAGATGCAGGCCGACCGCGAGGTTCTGGGGAGCCAGGACAGCCAGCGCGGGGTCCGGTTCCCCGCGCAGCCTGGTAGCGTCACTAGTTTTGCCCGCTCAGGGCAGGGGAACTGGAGGTCCCAGTGGCGTCTGAACCTTTGGGACCCACTCGTCACCACGCATAGAAGAGTCTTTCAAACCCATGGAGCTCTTTCAAAACAAGGGCCAAGGCGACAAACAGTAGGTGCTCAACTAATGCAGCCTCACCCACTACTGTAATGAAACGCTTACTTTAGGGTTGATCGATAGGGTCTGCTCCACTTCCCAGTGTCTCCCCAATGACCGTTCAGGGTCAAGTATACAGTGGGTGCTCAGATGGTGAATAAATGAGCCGAATACATTCCTGTTGTTTGGGCCTCGGAGGGTGAAGGAAATTCCCGGGCCTCAGTTCCCCCATTCATAAAACGAAGGCTCAGCCAGTCCCGACCCTACGTGGCTGTGTGCGGTGGAGGAAACCCGTGTCTACCGCCAGGTGCGCGCCCCGGGTTCACGGCGAGCGCCACCCCCGCCGCGCGCCCTGGGAGCCTAGCGAGGGGCCTGGAGACCCGCGGAGCGGACGCTGGCTGGGCGCGCGGGGCGAGGGCGCGGGGGCCTGCGGGGGGCGGGGGGGGAGAGCAGCCCTCCCCGCACCGCGGCCTCTTTTTGTCTCCGGACTGCGTCGGCGCTCCGTCGCCATGGAAACGCGCGCCGGGGAGCGGCGGGCCCCGGGAGGGGGCAGACACGGGGGGAGACCCGGGGAGACCCGCGGGTAGCCAGGGCCCCGGGGCCCCAGCCCCCGCGCCCGGCGCCCACGGGGCTCCCGAGACCGAGCCGGGGGGCCCCGGGAGGGGAGGGGGGGCGCAGGCTCCGGCCTCAGCCCGCACCCCCGCGGGGGCCCGAGACCCCCGACTCCCCGGAGCCGAGGGAGCGGGAGCCCCCCCCGCGCGGCGAGCGCACGCCCGCGGCCCGGCGTGGAACGCGCGCGGCGCCCCGGACGCGCCGAGACAAAGAGCCCCCGCCCCTCGCGCCGCACGCAGGCCGTCGCGGGCGCGGGGTCTCGGGCCGAGCCGGGCCCCCTCCCCTCCCCGCGCTCCCGCTCGCGGCCCCACCCGCCCCCGCGGGGGAGGGGCCGCGCTTTGTGCTCGCCGCGCCGCAGCCCCCGCCCCGCGCGCCCGCCGGCTCCGCCCTCCGAGCGCCCGCGCGCCAGGTGAGGGGCCTGCGGGCCGAGGGCCCGGGCCGCACCCCTTTTCCGGCCGCCGGGACCCTCCTCTTCTCCCCTGCAACCCGGCGGGGCCCACCCGCCCAGACGCGGGGAACGGCGCCCGTCCGGGGACTCCTAAGCCAGGCCGGCCCCGCCCCCTGCCGGGCCCCTCCCGACCCCCCATCTGGGGTGTGGGGGTGCCCGGCAGCTGAGTTGGTGGGCGAGGCCGTAGTGCGCGGAGCGAGGCCGCGGGCACGTCCCTCTCTCCTGGCCTCAGTTTCCCTGGGCGGTTCTGGCGCATCTTTGCGTCCCCCCAGGGCTCAGACTGCGCCTCCCCGCCTCCAGCGCGTCTTTGTCCCCTTCAGCCACGGCCCGTGGAGCCCGCGGCACCATGATTGCGACCAAGGAGAAGAATAAAACCCCAAAGGACAGCATGACGCTTCTGCCCTGCTTCTACTTCGTGGAGGTGAGGGCCGGGGGGGGGGGGG
>NW_024080936.1:377470-379814 GCF_003009895.1 Hyaena hyaena | reverse complement strand
GGCTTCACCCAGCACAGGAGCTGGGAGGCCTGGGGGTGCGCTTTCAAATCCCTCCTCTGGGGGGGGGGGGGGGGGCTGGTGCCCTTTCTTTCCAGAGGTCCTCGGACAGAGCAGTGAGGGCTCCATGAATGTTTAGAAAAACAAAACCCCACAAGCGCAGCTCCCGGCCCCGCTTGTGCCGCTGGCGGTGGCACCGCGGCCCCCCGGCACCTCCTGGAACGTCCCTGTAGCCACGGTGACCCCACTGGGCCGGGAAAACCTCACCCTGTTGAGGGGTCCAGGCAGGGTGTGCGTGGAGGAGTGGGGTCCCCGTTCCTGAGCAGACAGCCTTCCACGCAGAGTCACAAAGCCAGGAGGGGCTCACCCACCCCCCGGGCCGGTGGCAGAAAATCTGTGGTCACAGTCGTATTTACATCCCAGGTACAGCAGCTTGCCGCTCCCTCCCTGCGTCCTCCTCACCCCTGCTCTCCCCTGGGGCCTTCCAGAAAGTGTCCCCCACCCACTCGAGCCTGTCAGATCTGTAAACCTCCCCCCACCGTTTAAGACCGGTGTCTGCTCTTGGCTTTTCTTCAGCGGGAACCTTCGCTCCCGGCCACCCCGTCCCTCTCCCCTGCGGCGCAGAACTCAAGCTCCGCGTCCCCGTCCCCTCGGAGCTGGGCCTCAGGGGCTGCCTGGCCTCTGCTTGCGTCCCGCACGTCCCTACGAGGAAAGCCCTCCGGTCTGTCTCCCCTCGAGCTAAGAGTGGGCATCTCTGCAGATGACACCCCCGGGGAGCAGGTCACTCAGGAAACGCCCCAAATTCCCCACCACGGAGGCCACGGTGTTTTCCATGCTGTCCGGCGCCAGCATGTGTGAGCGGCGTTTGGAGTTTGGCCGACGCGACGGAGGCAGGGCTCTGTGTGTGCGCTCACCTTACTATGAGTCTTCCGTAAACGTTTGCACACACACACACACGCACGTTAAGTCCGTGGGCAGGACGTTGGGCCCGATAACGCCACAGGGAGGAGCGGGTGGCACAGAGAGACCCTCGGGCTGGTGCTGCCTGCAGCGTGGCGCCCCCTGCGGGGGGCAGGAGCGGGCACCCAGGCCGGCGTCAGAGCCGCGGCCACGCCGCCCGCTCGGAGCGCCCGGGGGCGTCGGCAGACACGGCCCGCGCTCAGGCCCCGCGCCAAAGCCCGGTTTCCGAGCGGCCCTGGACGAGGGAAGCGGCGGCTGGTGCTGACGCAAGGCTCGTCCTTCCAGCTCCCGCCACCCAGTCCTGCGCCGGACCTGGCGGGGGGGGGGGGGGGGGCTCTGTCGTTCCCGCTTTCAGCTGAGGACCAAGCGGTGGAGCCAGGGTTCAAGCCCGGGCGGGTGGCTGCGAACCCTCCACTCAGCTGCCTTGGGCCTCATTCCTGCATGCAGCAGGCACTCAATAAGTGCTCCTTGAACTAGAGTCCAGCTCCCGCAAACCCAGCTTCAGCAGTTTCCGCTGTGGGGACCCCCGGCCAGGGCGTCCGAGTGCCGGGTGCCGTCCGAGGCGGGAGGTAACACGGAGGCCTGCGTGGGCCCTATCCGTGTCTGTCTCCTCATCCGTCAAACGGAGACGGGCATTTCCCGTGGCGCCTGCCCCTTCGGGAGCCTGCTGACCGTGGTCCCCCCAGTGCCCGCCCCAGCCTGTGCCCTGGGGGTGCTTGGGTTTGAGGCCCTTGGGGCGAAAGGGAAGGTGCGGGTCCCAGGGGGTCAGCTCTGCCCGAGTCCGCGCCCAGTAGCTGCTTGCGGCCGAGTGAGCCGGAGGGCTCGCCGTGACAGGCGGACAGATGGACAGACGGCGGCATGGGCGGTGGATGGCGTGCGGGTGCGCGGGGTGACCCTGGCCGCCGCCCCCTGCAGCTGCCCATCGTGGCGTCCTCCGTCGTGTCCTTGTACTTCCTGGAGCTGACGGACCTCTTCAAGCCGGCCAAGGTGGGTTTCCAGTGCTACGACCGCACGCTGTCCATGCCCTACGTGGAGACCAACGAGGAGCTCATCCCGCTGCTCATGCTCCTCAGCCTGGCCTTCGCCGCCCCCGCGGCCTCGGTGAGTCCCCCGGGCGGGCGGGCCGGGCCGTGGGCGCCGCCGGGCCGGGCGCGTGCTGAGCGCCTCCCTGTCGGGCAGATCATGGTCGGCGAGGGGCTGCTGTACTGCCTGCAGTCGCGGCTGTGGGGCCGCGGCGGGGGCCAGGGCGGGGCCGAGGGCAGCATCAACGCCGGCGGCTGCAACTTCAACTCCTTCCTGCGGCGCACCGTGCGGTTCGTGGGTGAGTCCGGGGGCCCGGCCGGCTCGGCGTCCCCGTCTGCACGCTGCGGTCTGGGGGGGGGGGGGG
>NW_024080936.1:314146-377417 GCF_003009895.1 Hyaena hyaena | reverse complement strand
GGGGGGTGGGGGCCCCCCCCCCCGGCTCCCAGCCCCCCGGCCCTGACCCCGCCGCCCCGCAGGCGTCCACGTGTTCGGCCTGTGTGCCACGGCGCTGGTGACCGACGTCATCCAGCTGGCCACGGGCTACCACGCACCCTTCTTCCTGACGGTCTGCAAGCCCAACTACACGCTGCTGGGCACGTCGTGTGAGGCCAACCCCTACATCACACAGGACATCTGCTCGGGCCGAGACGCCCATGCCATCCTGTCTGCGCGGTGAGCTGGCCCCCAGGCGCCCGCGGGGGGCGGGGTTCTGGGGCACGAGGGGCCCAGGCCGGCGGGGCTCACCTGACGCCTCTTACAGGAAGACCTTCCCGTCGCAGCACGCCACGCTGTCCGCCTTCGCCGCGGTCTACGTGTCGGTGAGTCCTGGCCCGCCCTGAGCACCCCCCCCAGCCGCCCGCGGAGCCTGCCGCTCTGACCCGCCCCGCCCGCCCCCAGATGTACTTCAACTCCGTCATCTCAGACGCCACCAAGCTGCTCAAGCCCATCCTGGTGTTCGGCTTCGCCATCGCGGCGGGCGTCTGCGGCCTCACCCAGATCACGCAGTACCGCAGCCACCCGGTGGACGTGTACGCCGGCTTCCTCATCGGCGCCGGCATCGCGGCCTACCTGGTAAGGGGGCGGGGGAGGCCCCCAGGGGGAAGCTCTGAGGGACGGAGGTTGCCCCAAGGGGAGGTTCTGGGGGGGAGGCCGACTGGCATGGGGGAGGCTGGCCCCGGGTCGGGGGAGGAGGTCCGACAGGGGGAGGCTGGCGGGGTGCGGGTAGAGGTCCGTCAGGGAAGGCCAGCCCCCGGTGAGGTCGGGGCAGGGTGTGGGGGGGTCCAGAGGGGGAGACCTGGCCCTGCCCTGAGGGGGGGGTCTGAGGAGTGTCCTCCCTCGGAACGCTGGAGTCAGGATCTCACGGGCTCAGACTTGCCAGGTGTGCAGAGCGTGAGCGGCCTGAGGGGGGTTTGCCCCACTGGGAAGCGAGCGGGGCTCCCCGCTCTGGTGGCGCAGGAAGGCCAGGCTCTCCGCTCACACGGCCTTGGCCTCGGCGAGCCCTGGTCTTCAGCGCCCCCCTCACCCTCAGGCCTGCCACGCGGTCGGCAACTTCCAGGCCCCGGCCGCAGAGAGGCCGGTGGCGCAGGCACCCGCCAAGGACGCGCTGCGGGCCCTGACGCAGCGGGGCCACGACTCCGTGTACCAGCAGAACAAGTCCGTGAGCACCGACGAGCTGGGGCCGCCCGGGCGGCTGGAAGGCGTGCCCCGGCCCGTGGCGCGGGAGAAGACCTCGCTGGGCAGCCTGAAGCGGGCCAGCGTGGACGTGGACTTGCTGGCCCCGCGCAGCCCCATGGGCAAGGAGAACATGGTCACCTTCAGCCACACGCTGCCCCGCGTCAGCACGCCCTCGCTCGACGACCCTGCCCGCCGCCACATGACCATCCACGTGCCGCTCGACGCCTCTCGCTCCAAGCAGCTCATCAGCGAGTGGAAACAGAAGTCGCTGGAGGGCCGCGGCCTCGGGCTGCCCGATGAGGCCAGCCCCGGGCACCTGCGGGCGCCTGCGGAGCCCATGGCGGAGGAGGAGGAGGAGGAGGAGGAAGAGGAGGAAGAGGAGGAGGAGGAAGAGGAGGAGGAGGAGGGTGAGGAGGGGGGGCCGGCCCCGCCCTCACTCTACCCCACCGTCCAGGCTCGGCCAGGGCTCGGGCCTCGGGTCATTCTCCCTCCGCGGGCAGGGCCGCAGCCGCTGGTGCACATTCCCGAGGAGGGGGCGCAGGCGGCAGGCGGCTTGTCCCCCAAGAGCAGCGCAGCCGTGCGGGCCAAGTGGCTCATGATGGCGGAGAAGAGCGGGGCGGCCGTGGCCGCGGCCTCCACCCAGCCCCGCGTGGCCAACCCGCCGAGGCTGCTGCAGGTGATCGCCATGTCCAAGGCGCCGGGCGGGCCCGGGCCCAAGGGGGCGGAGACTGCCTCATCCTCCAGCGCCAGCTCCGACTCCTCGCAGTACAGATCGCCTTCAGACCGCGACTCGGCCAGTATCGTCACCATCGACGCGCACGCGCCCCACCACCCCGTGGTCCACTTGTCCTCCGGTAACGGGCCGTGGGAGTGGAAGACGGCGGGGGGCACGGCCAAGGGGGCAGAGGGCGAGGGTGGCTACGAGCTGGGGGACCTGGCCCGTGGCTTCCGCGGTGGGCCCAAGCCGCCAGGTGTGTCCCCTGGCTCGTCCATCAGCGACGTGGACCAAGAGGAGCCGCGATTTGGGGCCGTGGCCACGGTGAACCTGGCCACGGGCGAGGGGCTGCCCCCGCTGGGCATGGCTGATGGGGCGCTGGGGCCGGGCAGCCGGGAGTCCACGCTGAGGCGCAAAGCTGGTGGCCTGGTGCTGGGCGAGCGGGAGGCTGCAGGCGAGGCAGAGGCCGAGAGCTACTACCGAAAGATGCAGGCTGCCCGAAGGTTCAAGGACTGAGGGGGGCGGGACGAAGGCGGGGACCGCTGGGGAGGGGGCGGGGGGGACAGGGGAAGCACTTCACGATCTGACAATAAAAGGTCATCACCCGCTGAGTCCTGGCTGAGTCACTGTGGTCCAGAACCCCCTACACAAGAGCCGGGGGGTGGGGCTGGCAACACCAGACCGCTTTCAGGGGTGGGAGCAGTGGCCTGTGGCCCCCCCCCCACCTCCCCCGCGCCGTCAGAAGTGAGAGGCTAAACTCGCACAGAGAAGGAAATAGCAGTGAAGACAAAGGCGGAATAAAAAGGGAATCGAGTGCAGGATGCAGAGACATTTATTCAAAGTCCAGCAGACTGGCCAGCTGCCCTCTACAATGTGAACAGGAAGAAAGAGCCTACAGAAAAGGTAGGAGTTGTAAAATCGCTTTAATTCGGTTCTCTCTGCATTACAAGCCTCCGGGGTGGGCAGTGGAATGCGCCTCACTCCCCGTCACAATACTGAGCCTGTAACTGCGGTTATCAAAATATACATCTGTGTCACCTTTATAAAAAACCACGTTTGCTGCCCCTCGTTTTACAACAGGTATAAAAAAATTATAAATATTTACACCCTTGTTCCACCCCAACACGGAAACTCGAGGGTCCAGGCCCGAGGCAGGGGGCTGGCTGGCACGGGGTCTGCTCGCAGGGGAGCCCCCCGGACCCGTGAGCGCAGGACGACCTGCGGGAGACAGTTAAGACTCGGGGCCGCTGTCCCACCTTCTGGGGCCCCAGCATTAGAGGCAGACAAAAAACAAAACTTTGGTCCAAAATTTGCAGGAGAAAGGAAACCCTGAAAGTTTAAGAGCGCGCGTCCCCTGGACAGGGAACAGGTTAGGCGTGAGTAAGGCATCTGGAGGCGGCGGGCGGGGCCCCCCGGAAGGGGCGGGGCCCCGGGGTCTGCCCTGCAACTTAATCACAAGGAATAAAATAAAAAAGGACAGTATGTAAAGGTCATACCACAAGAAGGAAATCGAGATTATACTCATACCATTTTTATCTTGCTATATAAAAAGTTACTTAAAACTATTTCTTTTGCATATAAATGAAAAAAGATTAGAATATTTGGTCAACTGGAAATATTGCTATAGGCACAGATGTCTGCAACTGCATCAAAGCGTAACAGAGATTACGGTGAAAACAGCTCCGAGCTGAAGGACGGGGCCGGTGCCCTCGGGGGTCTTGCCCGAGTCGGGGTCCCTGGGGGTGGGGAGAATCACACACTTGATTATACGGATCGGGGCGCCGGCCGGTCCCTGCAGCTCGCGGCCTCCCGCTGCACCAGGCACATGATCCCACGGGGAGGCCGCCCCCCTGCCCCGCCCCCGCGGCGAGGGCCCTGCCGGAGCAGCTGGTTTTAAGGCACAAGAAAGCCCAGTCGAGGTCCGGGCGCGCCCACCCCGCAGGGGCTGCAGAAGGCACGGGCTCGGGGGCTGGGGAGGGAGGGGGCCGCGCTGTCCACTGTCGCCAAGAGCCTGAGGCCGGCACCCCATCTCCCCAGGATGAGCAAGGTTAACTGGATTTAATTTTTTTTTTTAAAAACAGGTAAACTGATTTCTCTTTTAAAAAAATAAAATCTCTGGTCTTTTAAGGTCACTTCAGCTGCTTTTTAAAGTGGCTTTTCTCTGGAATGATGGAAGTTGCGGCCGGGCGCCAGCGGGCCTGTCCCTGGGGGCCCTAGATGGTGGACTTGGAGAAGGACACCCGCAGGTGGTGGTTCTCGCCCAGGTCGTGGTTGTGCAGGTCGATGAGCGCCTGGATGGCCTCCTCCACGGAGCCCATCTGGATCAGGGCCATCTTGCGGTCCTTCCTACGGGACACACAGGGCCAAAGGCGTTGGGGGGGCGGGGCCGGGGGGCGGGGCCGGGGCCCGGGGGGGGGGGGCGGGCCAGCACTCACTGGAAGAATTTGAACCCCTTGACGATGCCGCCGTTGCTGGAGAAGAGGATCTTGAGGTCGTCCTCGGACACAGAGGGCCTGCGGGGAGAGGGGGCGCTGGACGCGGTTCTCAGGGAGGCCCCGGGGTGCCCCAGGGAGGCCCCGCCCACGCCCGACACCTACGGGATGTTGGAGAGGTGCAGCGTGGCCGAGGGCGGGAAGATGTTCTGGAAGTTCTTGGAGCCGGGCTTCTTGAAGCGGTGCAGAGGCGAGTTGCCGTAGTCCTTGGTCAGGCCCTGGTCCTCCTGGCCCTCCCGGGGCAGCTGCACGTTCTGGTGCTTGGACAGCGTGATGCGCACCGGCTTCCCGTGCAGTTTGTGCCCGTTCAGGTGGCTCATGGCTGCGGAGGCAGGAAGCACGTGACCCCGGCCCCGCCCCGCGGCCCCCCCCCGCCCCCCCCGCAGTCCCTCCCCGGCCTCCTTACCCAGCTGCGCCTGGCTCCCGTCAGCCATCTGCACCAGAGCGTTCTCCTTCTTGTTGAACAAGATCTTCACCCGTTGTACGTCGCCGTACACGCCTTCAAGAGCGCAGGGACAGGGGTCCTGAGCCGCCTGGGGCCCCGCAGCCGCCTCCCCCACCAGCCCCCACGCCCCGCACACCCCTCACAGGGCTGGCTCTTCCCGAAGGTTTGCTTATTCTGCCTCTGGGCACCTGCGTCTAGTCACAGGGAACTATACCAGGAAGACTACCTTCAGCAGAGAAGTCATAAAATCCAGGAGAGGTCAATGCCAAGAACCAGCACTTTAGCATGCTACCGACACTCTAACTCTCCGAAAAGCATGCAGGGCAATAAACCATGCGACTACCGAGTCAGAATAAATACGCAAACCGAAGGCAAGCCACGTATGGAGGCAGAGTGCCCAACTGCAAACTCATAGTACATCTTAGGGCGTAAAAAATAACCTCAATTAAATGAAAACAAGGTAATAAAAGTGTGAATGATAACATACCGAAAAGAATAAAGAGGCTTTGGGGTGTGACTCTCTTTAGAGGACAGCAGAGCAAGGCAGCGAGGGACAGGGAAAGGGAGAGGTCAGGGGGCGAGTTGCCAATCGTCCACCACGAGGAGGCAGCCCCGCAGGCGTGCAGGTTGATGGATGATGAAGTTGTCAGGATGTTAATATTCAAGGGCAGGTTGGTTTCCGGAGAGCAGGGTTTGAGGGGGAATTTTGTTTTGTTTTTGTTTATTTATTTATGGTTTTGTTTTGTTTCAAGCAACAACAGGAAGCAGAAGTACCGTGCAGTCAGTTGGCAAAGAAATTCCGGATCAGGGCAAGAAAAAAAATTGGGAAAGGGGAAGGGGAGAAAAGAAAAAAAGTAGCAAAAAAACACAGGTCAGTAAATACATAAGAAATACGAGTGCTCCATCAGTCAAGATCTACACACATTACAAGTCACAGGGTCACCTCGCGAACACAGGCAGGAGAGCGCCCTTCCCCGCGGCGAGCAGGAGACAAGCGGCCAGGACCCCCCCGCGGCAGCCCGGCCCCGGGGGCCCTGGCCTCCTGCTCGCCGCGGCGGGCGGGCCTCGGAACAGCGCTCACACAAGCACAAGGCGGAGCGAGTCTGTTAGTTGGAGGCCTCGCCAGGGTCCGGCCGCCTGGGGCCGGGAAGTCGCAGGAGCGGCAGACAGAGGAGAGAACAGTCTGAAATGCCCGTTAACTGGTCGTCTTTCCCGAGTTAAAGACCGTGAACCCTTCCAGCTCACCCGAGCTCTCTGTGAGCCAAACTCTGCCACCCGGACGGACACGGGTTTGTTTTGCCATCCCAGGGACCTCAGCCGCAGGGCAGCGTGACCCAGACAGAGGTGCCCGGCAGGCGTCCGGTGCCTCGTTTAGCTAGAAATTTTAAGGGCTGCTTTCACATATCAAAGCATATCTCGACTCTGCGTATTACGGAATCAGAGACGTAAACTGAGGCATAAAGGAGAACGAGAGAATGCCGAGGGCTGTGGAGGCGGCGGCAGTGAGCGGATCGGCACAGAGGGGCACCACGACCCGAGGAGGGGGGACCCCGGCGCCTGGGGCCACACAAGAGCTCAGCCCGCTGCCCTCTGCACTGAGACCCGCTGACTGTAACTGCCCCGCTCGTGCTTCTGGGAACGACAACCTGGAAGGAAGAGGCACGTACCTCGGGGTTGAGGTTGCTGACCAGCAGGACAGAGTTTCCTGCCCCGGCCAGGCCTGGGATGGCGATCCGGCCCGCCGCCGCCGCTGCCGCCGCCGCCGATGGGATGGCCAGAGGAGCCAGGGCCCCATGCACGTTAGGAACAGAGAGGCCTGAAGACGGAAGGGCGGTCAGGACGTGAGCAGCAGCGCCCGGGCTTCTGCTGAGAGGCGAGCACGGATCCTGCCCATCCTCACGCAGGAGGCGGCCGAGGCCACGCTCGGCGCGGTGCCCACGGTGTGGGCCTGCTGGCTCCTCCTTCCTCTCCTCGCGGCACACAGTGCCGGGGTCAGGCCCGACTACACGCGCCACACAGCACAGAGAAGCTCCACATGGCGGGTGCAGAATCGAGCCCCGGGCGGGCCGTGCGTGCGTGCGTGCATGCAGGCGCCCGTCACCATGCAGACGACACCCGGGTGGGACGCAGCAGGCCCGTGCCTGTCAGGAGGGCTGGCCGGCCCCCCGGGAGGGACGCTCCGGTGTGCCCCCCCCCCCGGCTCGTGCCGCTCTGCTCACCAGGCCACTTAAATTCATCTCCCAGGGACACGTCCCTCCAACCACCGTGCGCGCTCGTCCTCGCCCGGGAGGTGCTTTAAGGGAACCAGACCAGAGACTGCGGGGTCAGCGGGTCCTCTGAACGGCCCTGTCCTAAGATTGCCCTGTCCAGGCTCCTCGGGGAACCCAGAGCCCCGGACCCAGGGAGGCGGGCCTCCCCCGAGACTGCGCCCACGTCAGCTGCCCGTGGAAGCAGAGCTACTGGAAAGGTGTGTGGGCATGCACAATCGACGGTGGGGACCAAGGTCAAGTGTTTGAGTACCTGCAGCTTGAGGAATTGCAAAGGTGGGAGGGAAACCAGCTCCTGCATACGGAGAGGCTGACATTATACCAGGTGCACCTAGAAACAAAGAGACACTAATCATCGCACCCACCGCCTCCGCCGCGAGCAAGGGCTGTGTGTCCGCGACCCCACGCCCAGCGGGCGGTCTGGGCCGGGCGCCGTGCTGGCCGTCTAAGGAGCAACAGGCACCAACCTCCCTGGGCGCAGAGTCGGCGTCACGGGGTGCCTGGGGCACTGACACTGAGCTACACATCCTCGCCTCCCATGGCACACGGTGGTCCTGGGCACCTTGCCGGGCGTCTTACCGAAGGCAGCAGCCATGGTCTGGTCCAGCGAGGGCTGGCTGTCCCCAGACGGCAGGTCGGGGCGCGTGTAGTCACGACTCTTATCGTTGTTGTACTTGACGTTGAGGCTGGTGAGCTTGGAGAAGTCGATGCGGAGAGTACAACAGGCATTGTAGATGTTCTGCCCATCCAGTGACTGCAGGGAGACGGGCCATGAGGCGCGGGGGATGGGGGGCGGAGGGCGGGCCAAGCAGCCATCCTGGGGACCCACTCACCAGCTTGGCGTGCTGGGCGCTCACGGGGTCAGCGTACTGCAGCAGCGCTTGAAACTGGTTATTCTTGGTAAACGTGATGATTTTCAGAACCGTGCCAAACTTGGAGAAGATCTGCAAGAGAAGGAGCAGTTCTGACCTCTGCCCGGGGAGCCCCGCGGTCTGCGCCGGGATGTGGGGGTCCGCATGCCCTCCTCCGGCCCCCCTCACCTGGTGCAGCACATCCAAAGTCACCGGGTAGAAAAGATTCTCCACGATGATCCGGAGCACCGGGCTCTGGCCTGCCATGGCCATCCCAGCGTCCACTGCGGCAGCCGAGGCGGCCAGGGCCAAGTTTCCTGACTGCACCGAGTTCACCGCCTGCAATGCTGCCTGGGCCCGCTGTGGGGGCGGGGAGGGGGGAGGTTATGGCCACGAGTCCCACGCCACCTGCTCCTTTCTCACCAGACTCCACCCACCGCGCCCCAAGCCCAGACACGCACCGCCTGGTTGGGGGAGCTGTCCGTCTTGAGTTCTTTGTGGTTGGAGAACTGGATGTAGATGGGTTGGCCGCGCAGCACGGGCGTCACGGAGGTGTAGTAGTTCACCATGGTGTTGGCGGCCTCCTCGGTGTTCATCTCGATGAAAGCCTGGCAGGACGGGAGCGTGAGCCGGGTCCGGATCCGAGCCTTCCCGGGAAGGGGACGTGCAAGACTAAGAGCAAGTACCTGATTTTTCCCTTTCAGCATCAGGAGGTTGGTGACCTTCCCAAAGGGCAGACCCAGGGAAATGACCTCGCCCTCGGTGACGTCGCTCGGGAGCTTGCGGATGTGGATCACTCTGGAGGGCACACCTGCACTCCTGTTGTCACCCTTGAACTTCTTACTGTCGTTCCCATTTGCTGGAAAAGGAGCGGTTTGTAGGGCGTAAAGCACCGTCTACGCTCCTGAGAAGCCCTCTCCCCCCAGAAGCAGCTTCCTCCATGGCCCTGGGAGGCCACCAGCAGGTGTCCCCTGCCCACCCGCAGCCAGGGCACAGGGGGCTGCACGCAGAATTACCTGCAGAGGCTGAGTTGCTGCTCATGATAAAGGGTCCGTTAGTGACACAGGCAGAGAAAAGCTCGTCGGATCCCCGCTGGAAGAGACAGGGGGTGTGTGGAGCAGAGCGGGAGACCGGACATCCTTCTCAGGACCCCTGGGTCCACCCCTCCTGTGCAATATGGCCCTAAGAAAGACCACACCCCAAACCAGCCATCTCCCCCCCCCAAACCCTAATCCCAGGGCACATTGCTCCTTTCCAAGGCAGGGGCGGGGGACCCGCTCCCTGTGGTGGATTCACGCGTCCTGTCCGTCCCACGCTCTGCAGGACCTTCCTGCACAGACAGGGCCTCGTGCCAACGGCCACAGGGGGCGGAGCCCGGCCCTGCTCCGTCCTACACAGCTGGGCTGTAAGCCTGCCCACGTCAAGACCGTGGGACCATCTTCGACGGCCACAGGGCCGTTGGCAGCCAAGGAACAAAGCCCCCTTGTGGCGCCACAGCCGGTTGCTGAGCCACAGGGGCCTGTGGCCTGTTTTCCAGGCGTCGGAGGAAACCTGAGCCCTGCTCTAGTCGCTCACTCAGAAACACTACCTCCCTCCGCGCAGTGGGCGTCACTGTGCAATGAGGGGCGGGGACCCCGGTGCCCTGGGACTTGTGGCCTGCGCTCCCTTGCCACACGCTGGTCAACCCCCCAGAACCATGTTAGACCGACCCTGGGCCTAGAAAGCAGGAGGTGTCCCTCCTGCCGGGTGAGGCCCGAGGACAGAAGCAGCACATACGAGGCGAGGGACCCCACAGCCCCAGGCCCCACGCTCTCGGGCTTCAGAACGGAGTCACCAGGAACCACGAGTGACTCCTCAGTCTCTGGACTCAGGGTCTCGAGGCCTCAGCCGCCCCAGGACAGGAACAGGAAAGCCCAGCCCACCTGGGCCTCCAGGGCCTCCCGCTTTCTCCACATGGCTCTGCCTGCCTCAAGGACACCTTATCTTCACTCCACTCTAAACAGCCTGTGAACGCACGAGCCTAGCGCCCGGCGCCCTCAAACCCTCCAGAACCTCCATGCCCAGCAGCCAATAACAACAGCTAAAGGAAACTGGAGGCTTAGAAATCGCCCTTTGGGATAGGAAGCGGCTGCCCCGGCTGGCCTGTCCCCAAACCCATGCCCCAGGACGGGCAGACACCTGCACAGGCCCCCACGGCCAGGAGCCCTGAAGTCCGGTGGCGCGGGGGCAAGTGCCCACAGAGTCGAGAGGGGACCCGCTCGGCTCCTCCGTGGGGACCTCTGGAAGGGCAACGAATAGTCAGGCCTGCTCCTGGGCCGCGGCCGTACACGATGGAAGGGAAGCGTTAAGAACCACCAACCAGTTGCACCCTGTCATGAGTCAAGGTGGCCAAGGAAAAGGCCCTCATGAGTCCCCAGGGCATGTCTGTCCAGATCCCACCCGCCTGGGCCACAGGACAGCCCCTTCCGGCCTCGGGACTCCCGGGCCCTGACCTGCCCCCACCCGCCAGCCACACCACCACCACTAGGGTGTGCTGGCCCCTGCCGAGGCCCAGCAGCGGGCAGGACCGGGAAGTCCGCCAGTGGCCTCCTGCCCCCCCTGCGTCTCTGGACAACATGCTCACTCGCCTTCCTGCACTCCACCGGCCTCCCAGGACACAGACCCCCCCCACCCCCACGCTACACGGGACACACACGGATCCCTAGCCTGAGAGCGCTGGACATTTCACAGGGCAGAACCTCGGGCATCAGAACACCCACAGGCCTGTGACCAGTGGGCCCACCGCCATCACGCAGGAGCTTCTGTCTGAAGGGGGGGGGGGTCCTGGAAGCACGGGTCCCCAGGGACTATGATGGCCAGGAGGAGACCTGAGTCGCTCCGGCTGGGAAACGGCTCCCACGGTGAGGGGGAGGGTTACTTGCAATCCGCACATTTTCTGTGACTGTTACAAATGCCTCAGATGAAAGTCCCTCTCCCCTCTCACCACCTAACAAACAGGTTTTATCTGCAGGAAGATCAGGACGGGCAGCGTGTGAAGACAAGAATCCACTTGGGAAAAGTGAAACCCAGCCCGGGCACCACGGCCGACTGACCAGAAACCAGCTGGCTGCTTGCTTGGGTCACCTGAGCCACCTGCAGGGAGCCCAGGAGCCATGGCCGGAGGAGGGGGATCCCCCCCCCGTCCCAGCCCCAGTCCAGTCGGTCACCAGCTGACCGGCAGCGCTTGCCACCAGGCCCAGGATCCCCCACCGGCCACCTCCGTGCCGCGCCCACGCCTGGCCTGCAGCCGGGAGGGAGCACCTGGCCCCCACCTCCTGTGGGGCAGCTCTGTGCTACCACGTTCACCTTTCTCACCGACACTCAGAACAGCTTCCATATAGAAGGGACGCGGCCACCTCACCTTCCCTCACCTCAGAAACATTAAACTTCCTCAAAACATAACTATCCAAACCATAGCACTCTCAAAAATAGCCCCAAACTGTCCCAGAGCCCCTATGCGCCCTCCAATCTCACCACCCACTCCACCAAGTGCTTTGGACACAACCAGATTTTGACTTTTCTCACATCAAACCAAGAGCACTCAGAGCTTTCTGACGGGGCGTTTGCGCCACTGCACGTCCCACTTAAACTGTGAGCTGTAAAGGCAGGACTCTCACCCGCTCTCAATTTCAGGGCAGGTGCATTTCAAGGCCAAAGGTGCATTGGTGTGTTTTCTACTGAGGGACCAGTGAGACCACGAGGATCAAAACGCAGTCTGGACCAGCCTTGAGGCTGCTGGGCAGAGGACAGGGCCCAGAGGTGGCATGGGGGCTTGTGGCACGGCGGACAGCCCAGGCCATCAGTGCAAACTCAGGCTGAGCCAGAAGTACCTACCTTTGTACCAACTGCTATGTCTGGGACGATGCTGTGGAGAGAAAGAAAAGAGCGTTAGCCAGGTGTGTGGCCGGTGTCCGACGGTAGGAAAGACCATCCCTGTCCTAGGGGTGGGGAGCCCACAGCCACTGCCACTAGGGTGTTAGGAGGTCCCCGTGGCTACCAGTGTGGCTCGCTGCAGACCACACAGCCCCCCTCCCCGCTAGACCCCTTCAAGCAGGGAAGTGAACGTCCATCTTAATTCTCAACTTGAAAAGGAGCCACCATTGTCTTCCAGCTCCGTCCCTCCCAGCAGGACCCCAGGCCCCGCCTCCGGACCTGTCCAAGGACAAAGACACCCCCTTCAAAAGCCCCAAGAGGGATCCCTGACGTTGTTATTGAGGTTCAAGTACTGTTGTCTGCTTTCTAAGCAGTGGAAGCACTTAGGGAGCATTTGAGTAGGAACGGAAGCCAGCGGGAAGGCAGCTCTCAGACCCCGGGGTCAGAGCTTCGACTCCAGGGGAAAGACTAGGGGACTCCACGTCACGGCATGAAAGGCTCCCCAGGAAGGTGGCAGCTCAACTTGAGTGCTCAGATAAAATTAACACAAGTTACTTATCAACTTGGCTCTGCGTGACTGGACTTTCTCCCCGCCTCAGGGGTGCTGGAGGAAGGCGCGAGAAAAGCAGGATTACCTGAGGGTCCCCACAGCCCTGTGCGTCTCAACTCGGTGCCAGCTCCTAGTACGGCTCTGCAAAGCCCTCCAAGGTCTGGTGCCCGACAACCGAGAACCAGCCAGGTCCTAAGTGACTCATGGAACATCCATCCAGGAAGGGAACGGAGTCAGCAACGCCCCCCACTGGGCCACCCGCCTGCCCCGTGGACTAAGCCACCGCATCGTCACACAACGGCCGGTCACCTGGCCGAAGACAGGTGATCCGGGACCAGGTGGCAGGCCCTGGAGCAGCCACACGCACCCCTGGCCTGGACAAAGGCCAACTTCCCTATTGAGATCTGGGAGCCCCCGGGTCCTGCTTCCGGGAGGCAAACTCACGGGACCCAAATCCTGGGTGTCGTGACCCCAAAGCACCAGCGTAGTGCTGCTGCCTGCGGTCCCTCGCCAGCTCTCTTGCCCTCAATCCTCAATCCCCTCGCGGCAGGGCCTTTACCTCCTCACGGCAAAAAAACAAACAAAAACCAACAAAAAAAACCCAATCTCACCCACCGACAGCAACACGTTCTTAAAAATTTACGAGCCAAGAAAAAAACTTCCCAGAAAAACCAGAAGAATGAAAAGCACGCAGCTTCCCTGCCGCTAACCCGCGACTCGGGGCCTGCTGGTCCCGGGGAGAGCCTCCCACGGAAGTGTTTCCCGGAGGTCCGCCTTTCCCCGTTCGGGAAACCGAGCCGAACCGGCACGCGGGCCTCGGAGCGCCGTTTCCGGAACTCCAGACCGCGACCTCAGCGGGGAACGCTTCCACAACGGCCTCTCCGGCGCTCGCTGGNGGTGCGGGGGGGGGGGGGGGGGCCTGTGCCAGGCCTGCACTTGGGTGGACGCCTGTGGCAGCTGCCCCCACCCCGCCTGGCTGATCGGGGGGGGGGGGGGGGGGGGGGGGGGGGGGGGGGGAGGCACGTCCTGGCCAGAACGGAGGGCGGACCACGAGGAGATCATGCCCATTACGCCGCGGCAATCTTTCTAAGAGGCTCCATTCGATTCCGCCTGAAACCTATCATTTCAAGCCCGAGGCACACGAGGCACGTGACCCTCCAGGCATTTTTTAACCACCCCGCCCCGAGGGTCAGACGGCGAGGAAGAAGGGCTCGAAGACCACTATCAGAAAGACAGAACTCTTGGGGATCCTCGAACTTTAATAAAATGAGCACCTCTCCCTCGCCCGCAGGAACACGAAAAACGGTGCCCCCGACACGCGGGACGGAAGACACTCACTTTAAAGCGAGCTTCTTTTTCCGCAGGTCCTGGCATCTCCCCCTCCCCCAGGCCAGAAACCTAACATCGGAGACCAGGCATTGGCGCTGCGGGCAGGCCCGGTCTCCGCGGCCCTCAGCCTCAGGGTTTCCGCGGCCCCCCGGCTGGGGCGCCCCGCAGGCGGGAACAAAGGGGGGCAGACGGGCCCCTCCCCGGCCCCCGGCTCGGGCGCGCGGCCATCCTTTGTGGGTAGCCGGGGAGGGGCCGGGCGGCCGGCGGGGGCGGAGGAGGGCCCGCGCCCTTCCGGGCAGGAGGGCGGCGTCTCCGCGCCGCGCCTCGGCCCGCGGCGTGGGGGGGCGAGGGCAGAGTCCAAGCGGCGGGAAACACCGCGCACGCGCAGAGCCCGACAGGGGCGCGAATAGCTGCGCACGCAAACGCGGGGGCTCGACGGGGAGCGGGAAGGGCCACACGGGGCGCGCGCAGGGGGGTACGGGGAGCTGGAAGGTTCACACGGGGCTCGCGACACTGGCGCGTGCGCGCGAGGCACGGACGGGAAGCGGGAAGGGCCGCGCGACTGCCGCGTGCGTTCGGGGCGAGGCGCGCGGAGGCCGGAAATGAGCGGGGAGCGAGGCCTGGACCCCCCTTCTAAGCCCAGGAGGCACTGCCCGCCTGACGCCCCCCTTCCCCAATCCCGGCAGCCTGCCCCGCGCCCGCACCCCAGGCCCCGGGAGGGGAGGGACCCCGGAGGCGCCCGCGAACCCCGGCGGAGGCGGAGCGACGCACGGGCCGCGGCCCCGAGGAGACCCGGGGGGCGGCGAGGGGAAAGCTGGAGAGCCAGGAGGTCGTCGGGTACCGCGTAGAAGCAATACTCACCCGTCCATTGCACACAGAAGAGACCCGCAGGGGACGGAGTGGAGGCGCCGGAATAGCAGGAACCGACCCAACGGCTCCGAGTTATAGACTCACAAAATGGCGGAGACGCCCGAACACGTCCCCCGCGCGCTCTGCCTATTGGCTCCCGCCACGGGGAGGGGGCGGGGCGGGCGCCGCAGGGCCCTGCCACCGCCTCCCAATGGCTAGGAGGACACTTTAGGGGTGGAGCCAAGAGGAATGGCAGACGCCCATTGGAGAAAGTGGCCGTCCGTCGGGGCTCGAGACGGAAACGACCCGTGGAGACGGGGGAGGGGAGAAAAGGCGGGATCATGTCACAGAGTTTGAGCCAGTAAGCGAGCTGCGCTCCTGCGTGAGGCTTTGCGGGAGAAGCCATCTTGAGAGTGGGTACGTGGCGAGTCCGGCGGCGGGAAGCGTGCTTTCTACCAGGCTGCCGCCATCTTGCAAACGGGCAGGGGCCGTCCCTGGGCGTGAGGGTAGAGGGAGCTGCGTCGCCATCTTGGAGTCGGGCAGAGAACCTACGGGGCTCCATCTTGCTTTCGGGCACGTGTACGAAAAGCCTGATTGAAAAGGAGTCCCTACTCTTAGGTTAGCACGCGGCGAGGTGAAGGCCGCTTAACGCGTCCCGGACCAGCCGGGGCTCCGTGTCCACCGCTGACCTCCGAGCATGCGGTCATCCTTTGCTCACCCCCAGAGCAGCGAAGCCCGACGGCAGCCCTGTGCCCAAGCTGCAGGAATGGGGAAACTGAGGTCCGCGGAGCAAGGCAGCCCCTGCCCACCGGAGATCAGACCCTGAAGCACGCAGCACAATCCCGCTGCCATGGGGCATCCAGGCAGGGGAGCATCTCCATCTCAGCAGCCAAAGAACATCCCAAACATTTTTCCGAGATGATGGCAAGAATTGTACAAGGGTTGTGGGTGACAGGGGTAACCCTTAGGTCAGCGGGGTCGGGAGCCGAGAGGGAAGCACTCAGGAGACCCTCCACGTGGTGGGCTTGGTGCGGTTCCTGACGCTGAGTGGATGCTCAGTAGGTGGAGGACATCGTTGTAGTGACTGCTCTCCACGCATGCTAAGAAAGGGGTCTTCAGAGTGGCGGGCGACTAAAGAGAGAAAATGACATTAGTTAGGTCTGGCCAGCAAGCAGCAGGGCTGGCAGTTGGGGGACAGTGCCAGCTCCAGGCCCGCGGCCCGGCGCCCTCCCGGGCGCCAATGCCAGAGAGCTGCCGCGCGTTTCCACGGAGGCCTCCCGTCCCCCCGCTCGCAAGGCCATCTGGAGCCGCAGAGCGGCTAATCAGGAATGTCCCGGTGGATTCAGGAGAATCTCTGACACATTCCGTGGATTTGCTCGTCCGGGACTGCCATTTGAGCTGTGCTTTGGGTACCACAGGGCCACCTGCTCACCTTCTTTCTTTGGAGGACGGGTGCCAAGGATGCCCCCCGCCACTCGACGGCAGTGGGGAGGGAGGAAGACGTGGGAGTGTCACAGCCCAGGGGGAGAAGAGGGCAGCTGACACTGGTGGAGTGTCTACACAGTCAGAATTGTGTTAAAACCCAGTTCCCATCACAGCCCTCCCGGGGTCCTGCTTTGCATAGGGTGGCCGGCTCTTGCACCCCCAGCCACCTGTCTGGTTCTGACCTAATTCTCACAGGCTTCCAGTGTATGGCTTTTCCCTTCTGGAGACTCCTCCCTAAATGACACTACTCCCTCCTCACACCCGTGCCCCAGGGCCTTTGCCAAGGCCCCTCATCAGAACAGTTTCCTCAACGTCTTCTGAGATGGCTGAAGGTAATGTCCTTCCGTTCCACCGTGCGCTGGAGCTCCTTGAAATAAATTCGAATTCAGGTAAGGTAGAAAACGCTAGCAAGGCGGCCAAGAGGCCACTGAGGGAGGTGTCTGTGGCTGAGATGAGGCCCCTGCTGTCTCAGGCCAGCCCTTGAGTCCTGCCGGATGCTGGAAGGGGACAGCGCACGGGTGCGGGAGACGGGGCCAGAGGCTCTGATGAGAGCCACACTGATTCCCACACTTGGGATTACGCAAGGGGGGAGGCCTGCAACACGCGTGTCTTCCCCTGACCCCAGAGCCCCCAGCGTGTATGAATCAGCCGCTTGGCGACGGGGCCCGGGGCCCGGGCCCCGGGGAGGCTCTGGGGGCACCCAGCACGTGGTCAGGAGCAGGCCGGCCTCCTCTCTTGTACATTTGCTGCCCTTTCTCCCATCCCAGCCTTGCCTGCCAGCTGCTTCCTCATTAATGATTTAGGGTGCGAGTGGGTGTGTGATCACCTTGCATTTGTTTGAGAATTTGGAAAACATGATCTTGTCCACGGCGGGAGCAAGCAAGGGAGGAGCCAGCCTGGGGTGCAGAGGGCTGGCTTCCCAGGTCCTGAGAGGGGGCCTGCTGGGGCCCCATTCCTCGTTTCAGATCAGATGGGGGGGGTGATATGGCGCTTGTTTACTCCTTTTTCAAAACGAAAACACAGGACCAGGCCAGTCCCCCCCTTGCCTCCCTGTGGGCTTTCCCCTGTGTTTCAAACAGAAATGGTTAATGGTTTTGGAATATTTGCTCGTGTGTGTGTTTATTCATGCCTGGATTACAAAACCAGTAGGGTGGGGGCCAGGGAGGGGGCTTGGGAGACTCACCGTGTCTCCATCCCTGTAGGCTTCCCAGCTTCTCTGATCCATTCTCCAGACTTCTAGTGGAGCTGGAGGACCACACAGGCTGCCCCCAGCCCTCCAAGCTGGAGCCCCGCCCCTGTCCCACCTGGGGGGCCTGGAGCCTCGCCTGGACCACAGGGAGCTCGGAGGCAAGAGCGAAATGGCTTCCTCTGGCCTCGTGATACTCACATGAGAGCACGCCTCCTGCCCTGTGGTGGGGTCGTGCTCCCCAGCCCCAAGGCTTCTGGCCCATCCTCCTCTTTAGTTAGGGTAGGACCGCCAGCCCCTTCCTCCCCTTCCCTGCCAGGCCCTGCCCCGCCTCCAGCCCCTAGGGAAAACCCCGTCCCTGCAAGGTCCTGCCCCTGAATTGTCATGGTCACTTCTCAAGGGTCATCTCATCCCAGAACCCCCTTCCCAGATCCAGCCTCTCTCCTCCCCAAACCCAGAAACCCTGCCCCTCCCCAGGGCCTGCCCAGAGCCGGAGCGGTCTCTGCACCCCAGGCAGCCTGACCACGCCTTGGCTGCCTCCCTGCACGCTTTCCCGTTGTAACGTTTTAAACCTCTGCTAGGAAACACTTCCATTTCCTTTTCCCAAATAGAGGTTGAGTGAGCGGCCTGAGCCTCACGGCCTGTAGGAGGCGCCACCCTGCCTCTGACCCAGGCCGGTCTGCCTCGCCGCAGAGGGGTCAGCGGTCTGGCCGGTCGTCTGGAGGGTCAGCGAGGACTTTTACCACCGGACTCGGTCGCCGTGTGTGCGCCCAACGCTCGCCCTCGGCCTCACGACTCAACAGCAAAGACCCAGTGTCTGCCGGAAGTGGTTAACACGGTGCGTCCACCGCGCACACGCACGTCCACAGAGGACCGTGTCCACCGCGCACGCGCCCGTCCCTCAGGTGTGTCCATCGCGCACGCGCACGTCCCTCGGGTGCGTCCACCGCGCACGCGCACGCCCCTCGGCCGCGAGCAGGAGTGAGGCGCCCACACCCGACGAGAACACACGACGCTCAGGGAGGGAACCCGACACGGGGGCCACGCGGGGTGTGAGTGCGCGTGCGTGGCGTCCGGAACAGGCGCCTCCACGGGCGGGAAGCGGGGGAGTGTGGGGGCGGGGAAAGGGGCACTGGGGAGCGGGTGAGGCTGATGGGGACGGGGATCTTTCCTGATGATGAGAGAAATATTCTCTGGCTGCAGTGCTGGCTGCACGGCTCTTAAATGCTGAGCAGTAAGGGCGTGAATCACGTCTGATACAGATAAAGCTTTTAAGAACTCATTCCCATGAAGCTGGAAATGCCGTCCGCTGGCGAGGGTCGGGGGGAGCGCCCTGATGGCCGCCGCCGGGGGGGTGGGGGTCGGGGTGCTGGGGTGCGGCCACCTTGGGAAACAGCCTGGCGGCTTCTTACAAAGTTGCCTGTGTGCCTTCCCGGAAGGGCAGGTGCTGCCGCTCCTGGGTGTGCACCCAAGAGAAAAGCCTAGGAGACGGTCAGCGACGGGGGGGTGCCGGGGGGGGGCTGACCCGTCGGGTGTTACAGGACACGGGACGCCAGGCTGTCCCAGGCATTTTGGGGAGCGGAGGGAGCTGACTGAAGCACAGCTGGGTGTGATCACAAGTGCGGGAAGCTCAGGCTGGGGTGTCACGTAGCGGTGGGGGCGCTCTGGGGGCTCCCTGGCTGAGCAGGGCGGGGGGGGGGGAGGCAGCTGGGGACTCCCAGGGGTGCCGGGTGTGTAAAAGGCTTTGTGATGGGGCCACTGCTGTAAGTTATAGCTTCGTAAATATGCGACTTGGAAGGTTCCGTTGAGTGCCATTATTCACACGCGTGCAGTGTGCGCACGCGCTCTGAGCCCTGGAGCAGCGCTCGTGGGAGGCGCCGGGGCTCGCTCACCCCACCCCATCCGCACTTTACCTGCCTTCTGCGTTCCTGAACAAAGCATGTTCAATACACACGTTTTCTCTGAAAGACACATCACAGCCTCATGGTCAGGATGCTCGGGGGGCCAGTTTAAAGCCAAAGCAGCCAGAAAAGGCACAAACGTGGGCAACACGTGCACTAAGCCTCAGAAGGGGCCCTTCTTCCCCAGCTGAGCTGACCCCAGAAGGCCGCGCTGGCGGCCGGGGACCCAGCGGTTTTCCTGCCTGGCTGTGCCCGGGAACGGCCGCAGAAGCACCAGGAGGGTCAATTTACAAAAATTTGACAAATCCACGGAGAGATTTTATAAATAAGTTTACAAATAAAGACGAATATACTTTAATGAGTAAGTGAATTCACAAAGCCACAGTCTGTGAATACCGAGAATCTACCAGAATTTGAATCTGCGTCACCCAATAAAGTGGCCACTGGCCCCACGTGGCTAAGTTGACGTTAGTCACAAAGACCACAGTCGCTGCGCACCCTGACGGCTCCACAGTTCAGGGTGAGGAGGACGTGTCCTCGGTGGTGGGAAGTCCCCGCTCACAGAGCTGAGGGACAGCGGTTTCTGGCCATATCTGCTATGTAGGACCAGAGGTCTCCCTCCCTTATCCAATGCCCTTGCGGGTTCTGGAGCCCCCGCGCGTGTGGGCGGCTGTGGCCCTGGGTGCAGAAGGTCATCGCTGGTGCTAGGTGTGTGTGCGGGCGCGAGTGTGTGCGTGCACGTGTGTCGGGACCCATGGGGAGGACAGAGCAGGCCCTGTGGGTGGATGGGGCCGAGGAGCAGTGCTGCTGGGAATGTGTTAGACGTAGTTTCAAAGGGGTGACTGGAAGGAACAGCATCAGAGGCAGAAGGAACAGCAACCTCGGGCTGTAGAGGGTCTGAGACGCAGAGTGAGGGCGGCTGGGCTGGATGGGTTCGGGGTGCGCAGCTGCACACGGAGGGAAGCAGCAGACACTAACCAGCAAGACTCCGGGGTGCCCGACGGCCCAGCAACGTGCCCCTGGCTGGGGGCGGCAGCCGCTGCGGGTCGTGTGCAGGGTGAGCCTGGGAAACACACAGCAGCATGGGGAATCGGTGTGTGTGTGTGCGCGCGTGCGCGCGTGCAGAAAGTGGAGCGATCTGTGTGTGTGCGCGCGCGCGCACGTGCAGGATGTGGAGTGAGCTGTGTGTGTGCACGCGTGTAGAAAGTGGAGTGAGCTGTGTGTGCGCGCGCGCGTGTAGAAAGTGGAGTGAGCTGTGTGTGTGTGTGTGTGTGTGTGGAGAAAGTGGAGTGAGCTGTGTGTGTGTGTGTGCGTGTGGAGAAAGTGGAGCGAGCTGCCAGAGGCCGCTGGGAGGCTGCCCCGGGGGAGGCCGGGCGGTTCGCGGGGCTGCTGACCTGTGATTCCTTATTCTGGGCGGTTTTCTCAGTAACGGCTTTAGTGAGACGCATTCTATACACTGATTCATCACCATATGTCGTACCACTCGGTAGTTTTTAGTACATTCACAGGGTTCTACAATTCCAGAACATTTCATCTCCCCAAAGGAAGCCCCGTCCCCATCAGCCATCACCCTCACCCCCCTCCCCCGCCCCTGCCCCCGGGACCCCCTTCCCGTCCGTGGAGGAGCCTGTTCTGGACGCGTCACGCACGTGGACTCACACCCGCGTGGCCTCCCGTGTCTGGTTCCCTCCCTGAGCGTCGTGTGCTCAGGGTCCGTCCGCCGCAGCAGGTGTGGGCGCCTCCCGCTCGCGGCCGAGGGACGTGGGTGTGTCATGTACGTCTGCTCACCCACTGAAGCTTCCACCCTTGGCTGCCAAGGACGCGCACCCCCGTCTCTCCTGGGTGGGCTCTGCGTGTCTCCCGGGGCGGCTGCAGTGGAAGCGAGCCGTTTCCGTCCCCGGAGGCGGGCGGTGTGAGATCAGGTGCTGGCAGGCTCCTCCAGGGGCTCTCGCTGTGTAGACTGCTGTCTCCTCTCCTCGCCCTCACAGGGTCGTCCCTGGGTGTCCTCATGTCCTGTAAGGACATCTGTCACACTGGGTCAGGGTGACCCTTGCGACCTTGTTCTAACTCGGTCCCCTGTGTAAAGACCCTGTGTCCAATCCGCCCCCCTCAGCATCCCTGTTTTGGGGGTGACTTTCGGCAGCGGCCGCCCTGTGTTCCCACCACCGCAGTCAAGGGCCGCTGTCCGTCCATGGACGCGCCACACCGTCTTTATTGTCGCGATCCCTCGGCCCCCCGCGTCCTCTGTCCCAGGGTCCCATCGCTGCCCCGTGTGAATTCCGATCTCACTCTCCTTAGGCCCCGTTGGGCTGAGACGCTTTCTCCCCCTTTCCGCGGGCGGCTGCCCCGGGCGGTCGGGAGGAGCACGGGGCGGGGGTCCTGCCGGATGCCCGCCCCCCGGGTTCGTCCCACGATGGCTCTGAGGGGAGTGTCTTCCTCAGGCCGTCCGCTGTCCGCGAGGTTCCTCACCACTGACGTTGGCCTTGGCCTCCCGGCCGGGTGTGCTGCTCGTGGGGAGGGACCGCTGTGTGCAGCCCACGCAGGGGTTGGCCAGGGGCCTTTGTGTCGAGGTGCCGGTGGTGGGCACGCAGACCTCTGCTGGGCACTGGGCCGCCAGAAGGCGACAACAGACAGACGGAAGGCAGCAAACACTGGCAGCTGCGACGGGCCCCACAAGAAGTGGCTGCCAGAGACAGAAAGGCAGGAAGGGGAGGCCGCCTCTAGTCTGGGGGCTCAGGCCGCGAGTGCACAGGAGGGAACCCCAAAGGCCTGCGTTGGGTTAAATCGTCCCCAAGCAGCCATATTTGCAAGTAGGGCGTCCACAGACGTGCTAAGGTGGCATGAGGTCAGTGGAGCAGGGTGGCCCCGATGCAACGGCTGGCGTCCTTGTAAAAGGGAAATGCAGGCGGGGACGCAGGGAGAAGCTGTGTGAAGGCTGATGGGGGGGAACTGTGCCCATAAACCCGAGGCTCCGAGGTCGCCCGCAACACCGGGCCGACACCCTCACGGCCTCCAGGAGGAGACGGCCTGCCCGCACCTTGGTCTCGGCGGGACCACGCAGGGAGAACACTTGAGTGTCGTCTGGAAACCAGGAAACCTGTCTTGCTTGCGACCCTGTGGTGGCGGGGCAGCGGCCTCCAAGTGACAGGGGAGCCGCTGGCTTCCACGGTCCTGCAAAATTCATGAAAAGGAAGAGGTCTCGGTTATGAGGAGGGAACGTGAGCCGTGGTGTAAGCGATGCCGCGGCCACCTGTTCACCTGCCGCCTGCCTGTCCGCAGAGTCCTGGGCACGAGGGGACCGCAGCTCCCCCCCAGCCCTCCTGGGGAGGAGCCCCCAGACTCAGCCGCATGGAAGGCCTGCCCTAAAAGAGCCCAACTGGTGGCAGCTGGCCGCTGTCGGGGACGCCCGTGGGCGTCAGCTGGGAGCTCCCGGCGGGGAGGGGTGCAAACTGCTCAGCCCCCGCAGTGCCCGGGCACCCCCTCCCGAGAGCAACCTGTCCCCTGCATCCTCTGCAGTGGTGCTCCCCAGAGGTTGGGCCCCCACATTTCGGGGGACGGGAGATCCTGGTAAGAAGCCAGTTCTGGAAGGATCCAGGCCCAGAGGACTGTGGGACCCCAGGACAGAATGCGGAGTCGCCTCGGGTTTCATAACGGGCCCCACAGAAACCCAGACGGGGAGCCTCTGGCCGGCGGCACCGCAGCATCAATAGTTTATAGCGGGAAACAGTTACTCGATCCCTCGCCGCCGCCGCCAGCGCCAGCTCCAGCGGCCTGAGGGCCACCTGCCTGGGCGGGGCCCCTGACAGCCCAGCCTGGGCCTCCCACCTGCCCTGCGGGGGGGCCGGTGCAGAGGCCGCCCCCCCCCCCCAGCCTCGAGACACCACATCCCCCGTTATTCCCATTTCCATGCGCCAAGGTGTGGCTGCTGCGTGGGTGCTCGTGGGGGTTTGGGTGAGGGCCCGTCCTGCCCCTGCGGCCTGGACGCCAGGAGAGTGGGGGGGGGGGGAAGGGCCCGGACACTGGGTCCAAATTCCTGCGCAGCTTTGAACGGACATTTCTGCACGGCAGTTGGACGAACGACAGACACGCACATGAGGACATGCTCAGCCACCAGGGACATGCTAACCGACCCCACAGTGAGCTGGCGGCTCGGGCTCACGAGGCCAGATGACAAGTGCAGGCCAGGCTGTGCAGGCTGGAGCCCTCGTCCCTGCCTGGCGGGAAGTAAACCGCTGCGGCCACGGTGGAAAACAGTGGCTGTTTCTCCAGACCTAAACCTGGAGCCACCAAACGACCAAGATACAAAGGACACGTGAGTCCATATGTGTGAATCATCCAGAACAGGCTCATCCACAGACGGGCAGGGAGCTGCTGGGGGCGAGGGGGCTTCTTCTCGTTCCTGAAGCTTTTTGTCCATGTTTTTTCTTACTGAACTTAAAGTTTATGTATGTCAAATGCTCATTGTACACAATTAGCCACATAGAAGAAAACGAAAATCCGCCTGTGACGGCCCCCAAGTCACTGAGACCTGCCTTCAGCCTCAGGGGCCTTCCTGCCAGAATGGCTCCTGTGTCTGCTCCCTCGCATGGGGATGCGGGCACGTGCAGTAAGAGACGCACGTGCGTGCAAACACAGGCGTGTGTGTCCCACATATCTGTGCTGTGTACTGCACGTGTGTTTATTCACACACCTAATTGGGATTCCAGTCCGTATTGCTGAATGTTGGCTAAAGATAACTACCTATGGCTGAAGATGCTCGTCATTGCTCCCAACTGTTACAGCTCTTTGGGTTTTAAATGGGCCTCTAGCCTGGTGTGTCCATTTCACCTGGACACAATAAAACCCACCTATGGGGTGCCTGGTGGCTCCGTCGGCTAAGCATCCAACTTTGGCTCAGGTTGTGATCTCACGGTTCATGCGTTCAAGCCTCCTGTCGGGTTCTGTGCTGACAGCTCAGAGCCTGTAGCTGCTTCAGATTCTGTGTCTCCCTCTCTCTCTGACCCTCCCCACTCACGCTGCCCCCCTCTCTCTCTCACTCTCAGAAATAAATTTAAAAACATTTAAAAAATAAAAAAAAGGGGTGCCTGGGTGGCTTAGTTCGTTAAGCGTCTGACTTCAGCTCAGATCATGATGTCACGGTTCGTGGGTTCACCATGTTGGGCTCTGTGCTGACAGCTCAGAGCCTGAAGCCTGTTTCAGATTCTGTGTCTTCCTCTTTCTCTGACCCTCCCCTGCTCACGCTGTCTCTGTCTGTCTCTCTCAGAAATAAATAAAATTTTTTTTAATTTTAAAAAAGAAAATAAATAAATAAAACATTTAAAAACAAACAAACAAAATAAAACTCCCTTCAGCTCCCAGGCTCTGGTAGAAAATATTCCAACATAGAGTTTCCGCAGAGCAGGTGAGCATCCTGGCAGTCAGCCTGGAGGTGAATGCTGCTGGTATTTTAGATGTTATTATGTGGAGTGGGTTTTAAAATTTGTATTTTGGGGGCACCTGGGTGGCTTAGTCGGTTGAGCGTCCGACTTTCGCTTAGGTCATGATCTCGCAGTTTGTGGGTTCGAGCCCCGCGTCGGGCTCTGTGCTGACTGCCAGCTCAGCCTGGAGCCTGTTTCAGTCTGTGACTCCGTCTCTCTCTGACCCTCCCCTGCTCACGCTGTCTCTCTCTCTCCTAGAAATAAATAAAACATTAGAAAAAATAAGAAAATAAAATTTGTATTTTGTAGCTTTATTCTGACTTAGCCAAAGTGAAACCCGGTTCTCTCTTCCCTTTAATTTGGTATCCTGAAAAATTCTGGATGGTCCTAAAATTCCTTCTGAAACATCATTTTTATAGGAAATTATGGCAAAATACACATGTAATAAAATGTGTTCTTTTTACAGTTTCCAAGCGCACAACTCAGTGGCATCAATCATGCTCACACTGTCCTGCAGCCACCCCTATCATCCGTCTCCAGAACCTTCCTTGTCCCCAAACTGGGGCTCTGGAAAAACACCATCTTTGTTTTGTTTTTTTAACGTTTATTCATTTTTGAGAGACAGACAGAGAGAACGAGAGAGCGAGCATGAGCGGGGGAGGGGCAGAGAGAGAGGGAGACACAGGATCCGAAGCAGCTCCAGGCTCCGAGCTGTCAGCACAGAGCCCGACACGGGGCTCGAACTCATGAACCATGAGATCGTGAGCTAAGCCAGTCAGAGGCTTACCCAACTGAGCCCCCAGGTGCCCCCAATGTCCTTATTTTATTTTTTTTTTTTTTAAAGAAAGCTACATTTTGCCTTGCCCCTCCCCCCAAGCTTCTCTGACCAATGGGGCTTACATTCCCAGACATTCTCCTGGTGGAAAATTCTACAATCAGGTGGGCGAGAGCAGGCCTGGGTGGCTTCTACCACCCCCTTGTTTTCTTGGTGACTTCCTTTGAGCTGAAGATAAAATAGGTCCCGAGAATAAAAACGAACTACTGAGATGCTCGTGTTTATCGCCAAAGCACAGCCTCTGGCCTCCGGAATGTTCTTGTGTCATTTCCAGATATTGTGTGGGGTTCCTGCAGACAGCATGGACATGGTGGAGACAGAACCAGGCCAAGGCTTTAGAGACAGTTTGTGGTTATTTCTTGCTGTGAAACTTTGGTCTCTGGAACCTTCCATGGGGGTTCGTTTACACCCGATCCGCACAGAATTCAAACCGCGAGGGCCTCTTGCCCAGGCCCCAAAGTCCCCCGAAAAGGAAGCAAGATTGCGAATGGACCTCAGCACTGCCCCTTAAGTTTCCTTATCACGGACTCCCAGCGGGGGTGGAAGGGGCTGGAGGGTTCGGGCAGTTTTGATTGCTTTCTCATTAATAATGTTCTCTGGGCCTCCCCGAGAGGCCGCAAGGCTGCAGGGAGCCTGGTGGGCCCGGAGCCCCGCGGGAGGGGAGGCGGCCCACATGCCTGGCATTCTTGCTTCCACACTGTTTGTTTGTTTGTTTTAAATTACAGCCACCAGGAATTCCTTTTTCCTTTCCCCTTTCGGAGATTTCTGCTGGGACTTTTAGCAAGTTCTAGAACCACCCCCTGGCCAAAGCACAGAACATTCCAGCACCCTCCAGGCCACCCCCCCACCCCTACCCCGAGGATTATTTTTCCTTGGAAGGTGTGCATCTAGGCTGCATGTGCACCCTGGCCGTGTATGGCCGGGGCCCAGTGTCGCTGGGCCTTCCTTGTTGAACTGCCACCCTGCGGGAGGTGGGGGCAGCCCCCTCCATGGGGAACGAAGAGCCGGTTTCCGCCGCTTGCTGGCAAGGCTGAGCTGCAGTGGACACTGAGCCTGGGCCCAAGGGAGGGGCACGACCGTCACACACCAGCAAACTCAGTGACATTTCACTACATGTTGAACCTGGTCTCCCTGTGTGCGGCGCACGAGGCAGGGCGGCCTGGGTCAGGTCAGGTCAGCTTGGGCACAAGCTGCGTATGGGGCTCACGCGGCGGGGGGGTCTGCTCTGTTCACAGGTCAGTCTGGAGAGTCTGACAGTTTGCTGCGAATCCTCCCCTCGAAGGGGGTTTAATCAGACTCCCTCCCCGCGGGACTCATTACATCTTGAGACTCCACCGAGCCTGCAGCCCCATGTCTATGTCCCAGCGAGCAGTGAGTGGGCTCCCTGGGTGGAGACGGGAGGGGGGGGGGAGGTGCAGGACTGTGGCGGTCCCTTCACTGCCCGGACCCCTGCTGAGTTCCAAGGTCAGGTCAGCTGAGAGCCTGCGACCTCAGGGGCGCTGGTGTGGGGCGGGGCAGGCCCCAGAGCGCCACCTGTGAGACCAGGCCTCCTTCTGGATGGAAAAGTGGGGTGAAACCGGGTAACATCCGTCAGGCCGCCGCGCAAGCCGGCAAGTGTCAGTGAGGCTGTTGCGATGAGACTGTTTGGGAAAACTGGAGACCTGGGGCCAGGCGCGAAGTGGCCGCCCGGGCGCGCAGGGGCCTCCGTCGGCGTCAGCCCAGCACAAAGCGGCAGCGGGCTGGGCCAGGAGGGAAGTTGTTCTGAGCAGGATTCCTGTGTTTTCCCAAATTGAGGGGAAGTTCACCTAACGTAGAATTAACCATTTTTTAGTGAACAATTCAGGGGCATTTGGTATCTTGGCTATATTGTGCAACCATCACAATATTTAACCATCACCCGTATCTAGTTCTAGAACATTCCATTACCCCCAAAAGAAACCAAGTCTCATCAGCCATCACCCCCTCCCCAGCCCCCACCTCCCCCACGAGGCCCCTTCCCGTCCGTGGAGGAGCCTGTTCCGGACGCGTCACGCACGTGGACTCACACACGCGTGGTCTCTCGTGTCTGGTTCCCTCCCTGAGCGTCGTGTGCTCGGGGTCTGTCCGTGGGGCGGCGGGTGGGGGCGCCTCGCTCCTGCTCGCGGCCGAGGGACGCGCGCATGCGCGGTGGACACGGTCCTCTGTGGACGTGCGCGTGCGTGGTGGACGCACCTCAGGGACGTGCGCGTGCGCGACGGACGCACCTGAGGGACGTGCGCGTGCGCGGCTGAGACGGTCGTCTGAAGGCGTGCGCATGCGCCGTGGACACTTCGTGTGTGTCCCTCCGCCGGGGGACGGGCGTCTTTGGCCGCTGGGACAGTCGTGAGCGGGCGCCGTCGGCACCCTGTGTGGGCAGTCTGTGAGATGCAGACGCGGGCAGCAAGTCTCCGCCTGTTTCCCACGCGACCTCCCCGTTTTACCATCTTGCCGTCGTTCGCCTGGACGCCGCGCGGAGCCTGGGGTCGGGCTCTGGCCTCGGTGCGGGGGACTCAGGCCGTCGGCAGGCACATCTGCCCGCGTGATGTGTTTTCCTCATTTGAGAGCCGGTGCTCGGGAGGGAGATTGGGAAAATCGGACAAGTGTGGGCAGCTGGAAAAGCCTGCCCTGGGTGCTTGCTGCGCATTTCCCTGAGCGTCGGGTTCGTGGCCCGAGACGGGAGGTGCAGGGGCCATGACTGCTCGCCTGGAGTTGCCCCTGGTGGCTTCTTTCCAGCGTTTTCTGCCTGGAGAAGGTGCATTGGGGAGCAGGGGAGGGCAGAACTGCGGTGCCCACTCCCCGCCAGGCCCGCAGGAGCCCAGGCAGCCTCTTTCACCCTCCCCTCCAGGCTTCATTACAACTCGGGAAACTGAGGCTGGGGTCAGTCTCAGGCAGTCGCCCCTCCCAGAGGTGGGGGGATTGAAGCAACATCCGCCCGACCCTGATTTCCAGCCACCTTCAGGGTCAGTCCAGGCGCTGGCACCTGCCCCGGTCACGTGGATCCCCATGAGCCTGAGCTCTGAGGAGGTGAATGGTGTCCACACACAGCACATGGTGCTCATAGCAGCTTCGTTCATAACTGGCCAAATTCGGGGGCAAGTGTGCTGCCCGTCAGCATCTGAGCAGATGGATGAACTGGTCCATGCAGGTGAAAATAGACTGTGCTCCGTCCGGCACTGAAAACGAGCAGTCAGGCCGCCCAGAGACACAGGGGAGTCTCCGACGCACAGCACTCAGGGGCGGAAGCCAGGCTGAGGAGGCGACACTGTGTTCCCAAGGCCAGGATGATCTGGAAAAGGCAGGACGGTGGAGGCGCGGCTGTCGGGGTGGGGGAGGGGAATGGGCAGAGCTCAGGAATCTCAGAGGACACCGTGGTGGTGGGCGGGTGTCAGTGACATTCGTCTGAACCCATGGGGTGCCCAGCACCGGGAGTGACCTGGTGTCCACTGTGGACCGTGGTTGGTAACGGCCACTGCTGGCCATCCTGTGACGAATGTGCCAGGCCAGTGCACTTCGTTAAAGATGAGGGGAGACTACGGAGAGAGAAGACGGAGGGAACTCTGCAGTTTCTGCTCAATTTTCCTGTAATCCTCAAACTGACTTTTTTTAAAGTCTTTTTTTTTTTATTTTTTTTTTTAATTTATTTTTAGGAGAGAGAGAGACAGCGTGAGCAGGGGAGGGTCAGAGAGAGAGGGAGTCACAGACTGAAACAGGCTCCAGGCTCTGAACTGGAAGTCAGCACAGAGCCCGACGCGGGGCTCGAACCCACGAACCGCGAGATCATGACCCAAGCGAAAGTCGGACGCTTAACCAACGAAGCCACCCAGGCGCCCCTATTTTATTTTTTAAACAGGATACTGAGAAGGAGGGCATAGGTCCTTCTAAAGCGAGGTCTAGATGTGACACTGGAATGACAGAAAACCTGATTACAAAATGAACAGAGGTCTTTCCAGAGAAGACATCCAGACGGCCGACAGACACGTGAAATGATGCTCCACGCTGCTCATCGTCAGGGAAACGCAAGTCAGAACCACACTGAGACACCACCTCACGCAGGTCGGAGTGGCTGAACTCAACAGCTCGGGAAACAACACGTGTGGGCAACCGTGATGATGGGAATGCAAACTGGCCCCGCCGCCACTCTGGGCAACAGTGTGGAGGTTCCTCAGAAGGTTAAAAATACTACCCTTGGGTCCAGCGATTGCACTACTAGGTATCTACGCAGAGAAAACGGAAGCGCTGGCTCCAAAGAGTCTCTGCAGCTCTGTGGTCGTGGGAGCACTTTTCCTCACGGTCCAGATGTGGCCACAGCCGTGTCCATTGGCGGAGCCGGGTGACGATGTGTACGCCCCTCACGTCTTGTCCGTCCGCCCAGTGGAGTACCCTTCAGCCTCAGAAAAGAAGGAAATCCTACCAATTGTGACAACAGTGACAGGCATGGACGGCGTCGTGCTGAGAGACCCAGCCAGACCGAGGAAGACAAACGCCGGAAGCTTTCACTTCCAGGTCAAGCTCACAGGAGCAGACACAGGAACGGTGGCCTCCAGGGACTGGAGGGGGACAGGGAGGCTTTCATCAGAGTACAAACTTCCAGTTCCGAGGTGAGTAGTTTCTAAGGGCCTAATGCACAGCCTCTTACACTTGACGGTTGTTGAGGGAGGGTCCCGTTCAGTGTTGGGCACCCGTCACTGCTGATACCTTCAGAACATCACGTTGCCCCGAAAGTAACCCATTCTGGCCCCCACGGGCCCCGTTTCCAGCCATGGAGGAGCCTGTTCTGGACGCGTCACGGACGCGGACTCACACCCGCGTGGCCTCCCATGTCTGGTTCCCTCCCTGAGCGTCGTGTGTTCGGGGTCCGTCCCCGGGGCGGCGGGTGTGGGCGCCTCACTGCTGCTCGCCGTCGAGGGACGTGCGCGTGCGCGGTGGACACGGGCCTCTGTGGACGTGCGCGTGCGCGGTGGACACGGTGGGTGCCTGGGTGTGGCCACCTCCTGACTACCGTGAACACGCATGTGCAGTGGACCTAGGTGTTCAGGGCTGTAATTCACTTTCGCCCGGGAGGGAGGGGCGTGGCTGGGTCACACGGGGAGCCCACATTTGACCTTTAGAGGAAGGGACCGGCAGGTTTAACAGTCCCGCGAGGCCCGTCCGAGGCGAGGCTGCCTCTCGGCTGCTCCCATAGGAGCGATGCGTCCTGCCTGTGACTTATTGATGAGCACGGCTCGGTGGAGCCGGGAGAATTTTCCATGGCTCCCGTTATAAACAGGGCTGGCGTGAGAGCAGGGCAGTGGGGGCAGCAGGGGTGTCCCTGGGTCAGGACGAGGCCACCCGCGCCAGCTCCTCCCGTGCTGCTTCCGGCCCCCACGTGAGCTCAGGACCACCTTGCTCTGCAGTGGTCGGCCACGCCCTGCTCAGGGGCTTTTGAGGGGCCGGGATGGCCACAGCCGCCCTCGGGGCAGATGCAGGAGCTTCTGGGGCAGCCCTGCGCACTGCCTTTGCGTCTGTCACCCTGCCACCCCACCGTTTCTTCCCAGGGGTGCCGTGCAGTGTTGACCTCCAAAGCCAGGGGTGTCTTCATCCTGGGAAGGTGTGACTGACCAGGAGGGCCAGGGGAGGGGTGTCTGTGTCCCACTGGGCATCTCCTCAGTTGGGAGACGTATGCTGTCTGCCTCCTAAAAAGCTTTATCAAAACGCAGGCTGTGCCCTGACGAAGCAGTGGTAATAACCAGCTAGAGAGCCGTTCTCTTGTCCGGACACTCTGGCCTCTGTCCGTGAGAGCAGATGGGGACTCAGTTCTCCAGCGCCCGTGGCCCGTCACTCCCCACATTCCGTCTTGGTCCCTGAATTAGGGACCACTGCTCAGGCCCATTTCACAGGCAGGCAAACTGAGGCCCGGAGAGACTGCCCTTTCCCTTCGGGTTTGCGGCTTCTCCTGGGCAGCAGAGGGACAAGGGGCCTCATCCCAGGAGAAAGGAGTACAGGCGGATTGGGGACCCCACCTTCCCCCGGACCCTAGGTGACCCCCACATGGTTGTTGGGGCCTCCCGGGCCAGGGGCAGGCCGGCAAGGGGTGTTTCTGGAACCGGGGGCACCCGGGCCACTGCTGCCCCACCATGGCTGTTGGATGACCCTGGACACGGCCCTGTCAGCCCCAGCTTGTTGCTCGAAGCCCTGGGGCCCACGCCACCCCTGGCACTGCCCCCCGGAGAGCCCAGGCTGCTGTCCTAAGTTAGCTTCTTACTGATGCGCATACCTTCTGGTCCTAAGAACCAAGCTACCAGGGGACTTGGTTTCACCCCAGCAAGGTGGCCTGGGACCCAGCAGCTGGCCGCCTCCGTGAGCTCCTGAGCCTCGGTTTCCCCTTCCAGTAACCCGGGTCCTGGCAGCGCCGACCACCGTGTACAGGTGGCCCTGTGGGGTTTCATGTGCCGGTGTCCGTGGGGAAGGGCGGGCAGTGGTCTGAGGGTGTGTGAAGTAGATGAGTGCTGCTCCGAGCTCGTGCTGTACCACCTTCTCTGGAAGGTTCTGTGTGAAGTCAGGTGCTGGTTCTGGACAGAGGACCCCAGGCGGACCAGGACACTCTGCGTCCTGTTCCTTTCTACACACTTTGTGGGCAAATTTATTGTAAGACACATTTTACAGTCTGTCGGTTTTGGTCACAGTGTCCTGGGGACACACTCACACACGGAAGCCTGCCCAGGGTTCAACCACACTGATTCAAGAGAGGGTCCGAGAAGAGAGAGAGAGAGGAAAGAGACGAAGGGGAGAGCAGTGACTCCGGGGACACGTCGGGTGGCGACCAGGACCCTCCAGGGGCCTCTGCGTCTGCTCAGAAAAAGTGCAAACATTAAAAATATCTTTTAATAAAGTAAAACCCACATAACATAAAATGAGCCATTTTAAAGTGTACGACCAGCGGCATCGATGCATCCACAAGGCTGTGCAGCCATCCTCTCTTTAATTCCAGAACATTCCATCTCCCCAAAAGCAATCCTGTCCTCATCAGCCATCACCTCCACTCCTCCCCCCGCCCCCACAAGACCCTTCCCATCCAGGGAGGAGCCTGTTCTGGACATTTCACGCACATGGACTCACACCCCGCGTGGCCTTCCGTGTCTGGTTCCCTCCCTGAGCGTCGTCTGTTCAGGGTCCATTCGTGGGGCGCCGAGTGGGGGGCGCCTCCTGCTCGCAGCCGAGGGACGTGCGCGTGTGCGGTGGACACGCCTGAGTGACGTGCGCAGTGGACACATCTGTCCACTGATGGACCGTTTGCTTCCGGCCCCTTCGCTGCCATGAATACCCACCTACAGGTTTGTTTCAACACCTGTTTCTAGGTCTTCGCGATTTGTACCTACAAGTGGGGTTCTGAGGCCCTAGACATTCATGCCCAGAAAGGCTGGGCCATGGTTGCCCGCTGTGCCCTGCCAGCACCCACTGTCCCTGCGGGAAAATCTGGGAGGCCCCAGAGGTGGACATGTCCTCTGGGAGCCCTGTGGGTGGCCGAACTCGCATTCCACACCATGTGGTCACACAAATGACTGACCAGCAGGACTGGACAAGACATAAACAGACGCCTCCCCGTCCCCAGCCTTCTCCATTCGACTTGGCAGGAAAGGAGGTTTTGTAACTTCCAATGGAGAGCTTCATGCCAAACCTGCAGATCTGCTCAGAAGTACCCTAATGAGGGCCAAAGGGGGCGTCTTCCAGAAGCATCCCTGGCAGACATGTCCTTGAAGCAGGGGCAGGAGCGCAGAGCTGGGGCTGCCGCCCCAAGTGGCCCCAGACAGGGCAGCGTGCTTCAGGCCACCTTCGTCCCTTTCTCTGCAGTGAAGCCACGCCCCTTCCCTCCGCCCTCCACGTGGAAAACCTGGAGCTACTTTGGCGGACTATCTCCTCAGTGACTCGCGTTAACCTCCTTGCCTGTAAACTCTATTTCTAACTTAAACATGTAGTATTTTATTGTAAACAACTTGGTTCAGAGAAACCATGAGGAGAGTCAGAAGGCAAAGCGCAGACTAAGAGAAAATACTTGTAGCACATAATCCAACAAAGGACTCAGGTCTAGAATATGTAAAGAACACTCAGAAATCAATGACAAAAACAACCTAATTTAAGAAAATGAGTCAAAAACTTGAGCTGGAAGTTCCCAAAGACAGAGACCCAAATGGCCAACAAGCACGTACTTGGTGGCACGTGCTGACGGACACCCCGGTGGCCCCCACCTTCGGCTGCTGTGCGTCCTGTTGCAGCAAACACTGGCAGACAGGGATTTGCTCAAGGTGTGTTTTCAACACTTCGGGGCCTCCAAGTGGAAATGTGGGGTCATGTGACCACGGAGACCTTTTTGAGGAAACTCCAGACTATTTCCTTTTGTCCCCACTTTACGGATGAGGGGACCGCAGCACAGAGGAGCCAGGAGCCACACAACTGAGTCCAGCCAGACCTGACATCTCAGCACCCGCCCCCCGCCCCGCATCTTGGTAACGCATTACTTATGTTGTCCCAATGAGGAACCCAAATATGGGAGAAAAGTCCCCAGAACCCCTGGTCAGCCTGTGGAACTCAAGGATGCCCCTAGCCACTCACCTCCCAACCAGGCCCTTCCTTCTGCAAGGAGCCCCCTCATCCCTGTCTGGAGGGATGTGAGATGGGGGGGCCCGCTGTGGACCAGGGCCAGCAGTTCCTCAAAAAGCTAAACACGGACTCATCCTATGACCCAGTGTCTCCACTCCTGAGTGTCCACCCCACGGAAGTGCACACACGTCCCCGTAAACACTGGACACAGCGTTCACAGCCGCCAGAACGTGGGAAGAATGCTAACACCCATCAGGTTAAGGGAGCACAAGCAACACTTCCACTGCGCACGCGCGCGCCCAAAGATGACCGTGCCCACCGCGCACGCGCACGTCCACAGAGGACCGTGTCCACCGCGCACGCGCACGTCCCTCAGGTGCGTCCACCGCGCACGCGCACGCCCCTCGGCCGCGAGCAGAAGCGAGGCGCCCACACCCGCCGCCCCGCGGACGGACGCCGAACACACGACGCTCGGGGCGGGAACCAGACACGGGAGGCCACGCGGGGTGTGAGCCCATTTGTCTGAGGTCCGTAAAATAGGGAAATTCATAGAGACAGCAGGTAAATACAGGTTGTCTGGGGCTGAGGAGGGAAGTGACTGCTGATGGGGGCGGGGTTTCTTTTTGGGGTCAGAGCGTCCTGGAAGTTGATTGAGGTGATGGTTGCACACAACCTTGTGAATGTACGAGAAACCACTGAATTGTACACTCGAAGATGCTTAGTCGTTAGTTTTATGTTAGATGAATTTTGCCACGGGTTTTGGAAGCGGGACATGAAGGTGGCCGCCTGCCTGCGGTCACACTCGGGACCCAGGCGGGCGCTGCTCGGGGGCAGCGTGCCTGCCGTCGTCGGCGTGGCCGCTCCAGGGAGCCGCGGCGAGCCTCGGTGGGGAGGCCCCCCCCAGACAGGAGGGAGGGACGGAAGCCAGGCAGCCGGCAGCACCCCACTCCTCCGCCCCCCTTGCGTCATCCAGTAAACATTTAGCTCCTACTGTGTGCGGGCCTGGCGCTCCGCTGGGTGACCTTGCGTTAGGTCAGTGCAGAGGGAGGCCCGCTCCTGGGGGTCTCACCTCCGGAGGCAGCCGGAGACCTGAACCCAGCGGTCCCCGCACCCCTGGCACCCCGGGGCTGCGCCCTGCCCTCCGCCTCTCGCCGCGCCCGGGGGTCTTGGTCTGTGACACGAGAGCCCGCGTCGCAGGCTCACTTACTCAACCAGAAGTTGCTGAGCAGCTCCTACGTGGCAAGAGGGGGTTGAGCGGAGACTTGAAGGGGGTGAAGGGTCAAGGTGAAGAGGCGTTTGGTGAAGACTGTACCAGGCAGAGGGCACAGCCGGTACAAAGGTCCTGAGCCCCAAGTGTACCCAGCGGCCTGGAGGAACCGCGAGGAGGCCCGCGGTGGGTGGAGCAGAATGAGTGATGGGGAGACGGGGAGCAGGTCGCGCAGGGTCCCGGGGGAGGCCCCGCGCAGGGTCCCGGGGAGGCCTGGAGGGCTGCGGGCGGAGCTGGGACCTGCCCGACCCGGTGCTCGCCGGCGCCCTCTGGCGGCCGCGGGGAAACACCGTGGGCGGCGCCGGGAGACGGGGGCTCAGGGGAGGGGGCTGGTCCGCGGTGGGGGGAGACGGGTATGGTGGGGGTCCGGTTGGGTGGGCACTGGAGGCCCCCTGGCCCTGCTCCACTCTGCCTCCCTCTGAATCCCACAGAATTCTGTCCAATGAGCCCCTAGAATCTCCCGTGTTGCCAGAGGCTCTTGGCCACATGAAGTCTCCAGGGAGACGCGTAGCAAATCCCAGGCAGGAAACCAATGCAGGAAATACAGTTCACAGAGTCAGGACTGGGGACAAAATTATACATTCGGTTTGTAGTTTATATGAAAAGAATGCGCGCACGCGCGTGTGTGTAGCTAAAACGACGCTGTGAGTTTTAATACACCTACTTTTCAAATGTCCGATATTTTTCCGACTATTTCAGTGTTCTGGAAAAAAATCATCGAAGGATTTTCAAATACAGAGACGCATGTATGAAGGGTGTGTTTTTCTCTAATATGGCTTGGGAAGGCCCTGTCCACCGCCACCGCCCCCTGGGACGTCCCCACCAGCCGAGGGGCCTCTCGTGGGACTGGGACCACCCTGACCCCTACCCGGGCCCGCAGGGGCCCCGGAGCGCCCGCCAGTTGGACCCGGCGGGAGGCGCGGCCGGTGCCGCCGCGCTGGTGTTCTGTCGCCCTCTGGCGGCGGCGCGCGCGCGCTCTCGCCTCAACCCCGGGCTCGCGCCCGGTGCGGATTCGCTTACTGACTGTGTCCGTAGCAACGCGAGCGGAGAGCCAGCGTTGCTTCAGCGCCGGCTGTGTGCCAGCTGCCTGGTAACCCTCACGGTGCGCCTCGCCCCCGACCCGGGCTGAGGGAAGAGATGAGCCTTGCCCCTGATCTCCGAGAGTTTCTCGGCAGAGCCCGGGCTTGAAGCTGGGGGCTCTCGGCGGCGCGGGGAACCCAGGGTCCCAGTTTGGGTCCTGGAACCAGCTGAGCTTGAAGCTGGTTCTCCTCTGACTTGTAGTTACACAAACCCGTAAGCTCTCCTTTAGTCAAAGCCTGTGACTGGAGTCCTTCATTTTCTCTTGTGATCGAAAGCCCCGGGGCCGCTGGCACCAACCCCAGCCGCCGCGGGACAGCGTGACCCCTGGGAGTTACTCGACCTCTCTGAGGTCTCGTGGGCTCAGGGAACGTAGGCGGGATTCAGTGAGCTACTGGCCTTCAAAGCTGCAGCGTCACTGGTTATAGGACCCACCGACATTTCAGGGTCTGGAGACCGTGCTTTTCTATCCCTTGGAAAGTTCGTTTTGCGAGTGTTGGAAGAGCGTTCCTGTGCTGATGTGGGTGGAGGGAGTTCTCGCACAGCTGGGTCCGGGGGCCCCGCCACACGCACATGTCCCAGGCTGAAGATCGGTCCCCGAAGATACCAGATCCCAATCTCCGGGAACTGCAAATGTTACTTTATTTGGAAAACGTGTCTTTGCCCACGGGCCTTGAGCTGGGGACGTTTCCCTGGATGACCCAGGCGGCCCTGAGTGGCGCACCAGCCCGGTGATGGTGCCTGCGGGCGTGGGGCCTCCGGGGCTGCCAGGGGACAGGTCCTGATGCAGCGGGCGCCCCCACGTGGTGGCCCCGAGACACACACGGCAGCCCCCAGCCCTGGGCCACGCTGGCTCAAGTCGGGCGTGTTCCGGGCGCTGGAAACCCCAGGACCCGCCCGCGCCACAGACCAGCATCCGGCACCCCGAGGAGCGGGAACCCGCGCGGCTGCCCGCTCAGCGTGACCTCACCTAACGCAACGAGTCACACCCGCAAAGGCCTTGCTTCCGTGGAAGGTCACATTCTGAGGTTTGGGGTGGACGTGAGTTTGGGGGGCCCTACTTAACCCATGAGAGCAGCCGCCCTTGCAGAGTGGGGGGCGGGCACCCTCCCAACGGCTCAGATGGCAGGCCTGCTGTTTACCAGGAATTGGGTTCCGCTGGAAAGACTGAGGGCGGGGGGTGATGCCCCCGCGGCCCAGCTGCAGAGCCAGGGCCCTGTGTGGTTCCGTAAAACCCAGTCCACTCTGGTGGAGTTCTCCAGGCACGCGAGAACTCCACATTTCAATGAAAACGTCCTGAGTTTTAAAGAATTTTTTTTATAGATTTTTTTTTTAATTTTTTAAATGTTTTTATTTATTTCTAGGAGAGAGAGAGAGAGAGAGAGAGAGACAGCGTGAGCAGGGGAGGGTCAGAGAGAAAGGGAGTCACAGACTCTGAAACAGGCTCCAGGCTCTGAGCTGTCAGCACAGAGCTGACGCGGGGCTCGAACCCACGAACCGTGAGATCATGACCTGAGCCGCAGTCGGAGGCTTAACCGGCTGAGCCACCCAGGTGCCCCTTTTAAAGAACATTTTAAATTATTTTTGAGAGACACAGAGACAGACAGTGAGCAGGGGAGGGGCAGAGAGCGAGGGAGACACAAAATCCGAAGCAGCTCCAGGCTCTGAGCTGTCAGCACAAAGCCCAACACGGGGCTCAAACCCACGAACTGTGAGATCAGGCTCTGAATCGAAGTCAGACACTTAACTGAGCACCCCGGGCGCCCGGGAAGACTCTTTGAAAGATGTAAAACACTGACGGCCAAGAAAGAGAAGCCTGTGTTCTCAGTCCAGCCCACCAGCCACCAGTGTGGGACCCCAGGGTGAGGAGTTCCTGCTCACTGCATTTCGTCTGTGAGCGATGGGTACCCCCCCTTTTCTGACAGGAAACTGAAGTTTGGACTGCTACAATGGCTGGGTAACTTATGGTAACCCGGTAAGTAGGACCTGGGGCTGAGGTGTGCACCCAGTTTCTGCCACCAGACCCCACACCCTAAACCCCACCTCAGGTTTTCTCAGGATGGCCAGAATCCTGAGGGGGCCCGAGATTCCTGCCCCCAGCACCACACCCTGTGTAACTCCATGAGTGCGGGTGGCATTTGGTAAAGGGGGGCTTATTCAGATATAATTAAGGTCCCCAAATCAATTGACTTTTGAGTTAATGAAAAGGGAGATCCTGCTGGATGGGCCTGACTTAATCAGGAGAAGCTTTAAAAGGCCCAGAGTGAAGCAACCAGCCAGGTTGTGAACTGCTTGTGAGGCACCCGTGTGACAAGCTCTTGGGGTGACCGGCCAGCAAACTGGGACCTCGGCCCTGCGAGAGTCAGGAGATCATTCTAGCAACAGCCAAAGGAGCTAGGAAGTGGGTCCTTCCCCAGCGGAGCCTTGGTCTGCACAGGCCGCCTCGCGAGGCCCTGAGCCGAGGCCCAGACACCCCGTGCTGGCCGTCCGACCTCCAGAGGCCCCGAGAGGCTGCGCGGTGTTACTAAGTAACTCAGTCACTTGCCAAGAGGCGCTTTTCTCTGATAACCAGTGTCTGGTTTTTTAAGTTTCACACTAACGCATCCTGAGGGTCTGCAGTGAACTTTCCAGATGACCCCCTCCTGCCCCCCAGCTCGCTGTGCTAACTCGTGTGCGTGGCTCCGGCCCGCCTGTGAGGTAACACAGCAGGGCCACGTCTCTGGGACTTTTGCCCCACACATTTTTTTGTCACTGAATGATCAGAGCTTTAGAACATGTGCCCGTGTCATCGAGTAGGGTCACCTGTCTCTAGAAGGCCACCGGGCGCCCTCCGTTCAGGAGAGAACAGCTTCTCCTGGTATCGGGCATGCAGGGCGCCCCCCTTTCCGCCTGCTCACACAAACTGCAGGCGCCTCCGTCTCCGAGGGCAGGACCGCAGCGGTCCCGCGTGCCACGGGGCGCGGCCTCCGCAGTCCCCTGTGCTGACTTGGGGCAGGGACGACACCATCTGACGCCCTCTCCCGAGGCTTCTCAGGGGGACCAGGAGGTGGTCAGATTTAGCAAATAAAAATACGGGGCATCCAGGAAGTTTGAACTTAAGGTAAACGGTGAGCGGTTTTTAACGGCCCAAGTATGTCCCAAATTATGCCACTCACTGTTGGCCTCAATTCAGATTTAGCCGAATGTCCTGAATTTCAGCTTGCCCCAGCAGCCCCCCGCCAACAGCAGACCTGGCTCCCCCTGTGTGAGTGAGGGGCCCCCCTGCCCCCCCCCAGGCTGCAAATCGCAAGCCCGCTCCCTCCCACCGTGTGCGGGGATGGTTGTAGCTCAGCAAACCTGTGGGAGCGCAGGGGGGCGAGGCCGTGGGGGAGGGAGGCGGCCTGGCTCGGAGCTCATCACAGAAGAGCGGCTCCAGCTCAGAAGGAGGGAGGAGGGCTTTTCAGTTGGGACCCTGGTTTGCTTCCCAGCCTTTCTGAGGGCCTGCGAGACAACCCTGTCCCCTTCCTGGATCGGCCTGACGCCTGCTCTGAGGTCACTCGCCTCTGGGACAGACCCTCCCTGCTTTGGGGGTCCCGCTGAGACTCGGGAGACCTGGCAGGGGACAGCATTCCCTCCCGCCTCCCCAGGGGCCGGCCGTGGATAAAGAGGAGACCCCGTTGAGTCACAGACACAAGACGTCGGGCCGCAGCCGCGCCATCCAGTCTGGGAGGACGGGACGCTGCCCCGCGCAGGGCGTTTCTAGTTCTTCCGAGCCGGCAGTCGGGTCTGGGGGCTCCCAAGGCGGAGCTCTCAACACACTGAATGCTTTTCTGCTCGCTGTTTAAAGATCTCGGCAAAATGCACATAACACAGAATGTACCACTTTAACCAGTTCCAAGTGCACAGCTCAGCGGCATCAAGCACATTCACGCTGTCCTGCAGCCGCCCCACCGTCCGTCTCCAGAACCTTCCATCTCCCCAGACTGAGGCCCTGTCCCCATGAAGCACGGACTCCCTGCCCCCCTCACTCCCGTCTACTCTCTGTCTCTGTGGACGGGACTCCTCTGGGGACCCCCTGTGAGTGGGGTCATGCAGGACGTGTCCTTCTGTGTCTGGTTCCTGTCACTGCGCACGGTGACCTCCGGGTCCATCCACACAGTGGCAGGTGGCGGGACGTCCCTCCTTCCCGAGGCTGGATCAGGATTTGGGCGTGTGGATGGACACGTGTTTGCCCGTCGTCCGCGAGGGACACTGGGCTCTCCCGTCGGCTGTTGTGACTCGCGTCTCCGTGGCCACGGAGGTGCTGGCCCTCTTGGGGACAGTCCCAGACGTGAGGTCGCTGGTTCTATGCTTAGCTTCTTGAGGAGCTTCTGTTCATTTTGTCAGTTAGGCTGAACACACAAAGGTCTGCTTCTCCGCCCACACTCGGGGATCCCCAGGTGGCCCTGGTCACCCGGGAAGAGGGCGGGGGGGGGGGATGGGGACATGGCCGCCACGCATCCGTGGAAATGCAAGTCTCTGCTCCACCTGATGGCCCCTGGCGGGGGGGGGGGGGGGGATGCGTCTGTCCTGCGCGGGCACGACCCCGGGGCCAGTCTCTCAGGCATCTAGCGCAGACACCGCGTCTGGAGTGTCGCGGCCCCAGGGACTTGGGACGCGGTGCCCTGCACCCCCCAGCCCCTGCCCCTGTGCCGACAGACTTGGCACAAAGGAGCCCGGGAGGTTGCAGTGGGATCTCCCGGCACTGGGGCGCGTGAGCGGGTATCACGTGGCCCCAACGCCCGAGCCTCAGACCCCGGTCCGGATGACGGAGGGGGGGGGCCCACAGATGCGACCTGCCGGCCCGCCCCTTATCCCCAGCAGCGGGGCCACACAGGCTCAAGCCGGGGAGCTGCTTCCTGTTTCTGAGGCTTCCACGGAACAGAGCAGGATCCGAGGACAGTGCAAGTATGCGGGGGGGGGGGGGGGGGGGGGGGACATCACTTCCCTGCGGTCGCTCTTCACAGGCCCACGGTGCTGGGGGTTTTTTGGGGTCAAAGGACAGTCTACTGAGACCAGAGCGCCGGCCCCACCATGGGCAGGGCTCCTCCAGCCCAGAGGACTCCTGAACGTCCCCCTCAGGGACACAGCCTGTCTGCAGAGAGGCACGGCCGGGCCAGGGAAGTCACAGAGGGGTCTGGGGCCACAGGGGAGCCCAGCCCTCTGCACCTCTGCTGGGTGCCTTGTGTGTGGCCTGTGCAACAGGCCAGGGAAGGTCAGCAGAGGCAGGGGACACGGGGGTGACCCTGGGTGCTCAGGCAGAGAGACAGGCGGACCCTGCGCTGCTGGCCGTGAGGATGGAGGAGGGGCCGCAGGCCAAGGACATGGCGCCTCCGGAAGCCGGAAAAGGGGGGAGACAGCGCTTCCTGGGGCCCCAGCTGGAGATGGGGTGAGAGGGGAGGGGGATCCTGGGACCCCAGCCGGCGGAGGGGTGGGGGGAGAGGACCAGCCCTGCCCGCGCGGGACGTTAGGACTTCTGAGCGCGCAGAGCTGTCGGAGCCAGTGTGAGCGGTGAGCTGTTAGAGCAGTGCCCCCGCCTGGGAGGTCCTGACCCCGGGACGGAGGGGAGCCCCTGACGTTCATGGCGGTGCCTCCCTGAAGGGTGGCTGGGCCCCCACAGGGACCTAGGACAGACTGTAGGAATCCCAGACGCAGGCGCCCGGCCTCCGGATGGGATGGAGCGCTCTGGCCAGCCCCGGGCTCTCCGGGTGGACACAGACCTCGCCTCCTCCCTCTGCCTGTCTCTGCTCTACCCCGAAGAGCCCCCCAGCCCCGCCCCCACCCCAGCTATTTCAGGGCTTCAAAGCCTCCTGCGCGGGCGGGGGTGGCTGTCTCCCCCAGGCCCACTTCCTGAGCTCCCTGCCTGGGCAGGGCTGCGGAGGGGGAGCGGGAGGGGCCCGGAGGCCGAGGCCGGAGTCCCTGGCCCCGTGTGCCCGAGCTCCTGGCAGTGCGGCCGGTCCCACCCCCATGCCTGTGTGTGGAGGGGAAGCCGAGGCACGGGAGCTCTGGGGACCCCCACGGCCACACAGAGACGGCCGCAGAACTAGGGTTTGGGTCCAGCATCCACAGCTGGCCCGGAACGAGCTCGCCTCGGGGTGTGAGGCAGGTGTGTGCGGCGCCCAGCCAGCGGCCCCTCCAACCTCCCCGGACACCAAGGGGTGGCTGACGCCGTTGGGCGACCCCACGGGGGACCCGCCGTCCTCACCCACTGGACAGGCACTGACACTGGTGGTGCTGGGCTGCCTGGGGTGGGCGGACAGGGGACAGGCCACAGGGTCCCCGTCAGGCCTCTTCACCAGGCGGGGGCTGTCCCCATGGGGCTGTAACCCAGAGCTTTGCTGGGTGGGCCATGGTGGGGGGGGGGACACAGACACCCTCCGACTGGGTGCTCCCCCCCAGACCTGTAGCTCCTCAGGGGCCAGGACCCATGCCTCCCCCCTAACCAGCCCCACCCACCCTCAAACCAGCAGGAACGATTAGATCTGGAGCTGGGGGGGGGTGCTGACCTCCTCTGTTTGGGGCCCAAGGGTGTGTGGCAAAGTCTCAGAAGCAGAATCGAGAGAGGTCCCATTTCATCCCCAACTTCAGACACAGGAAGCAGAACAATTTCTCCAGGAAAATAAAAACAGGAAAGAGAACACTCGCGTCTGACGATGCCTCCGCCCTGGGAACGGTGGGTACGCGAGGCGTGGTTCTCCAGTGGTGGGTTTAAATGGGACCTACTTCCTAAGGGATGGGGGCTGGGGGACAGGCCGGGGGCGGTCGCGTGGTGCCGGTGCCCAGCTCAGCTCTTGCCCTCATTGGCACAGATACGGGCTTCCCAGTGCCTTGCCCTGGCGTTGGTGTGGCGGGTCACCCGTGTGGCCTCCAGAACCTGTACGAGGAAACAGAGTCCCCCTCAGGGTCCTGGCCTGGGCGTCCCCCCCGCCAGCTCGCGGGAGAGTGAAGCAGGCCCGTCCCCTCCCCTATTTCACACTCCCTACCCCTGGTAATAGTGCCGAGGCCCGCGGTAGCTCACGCTGAGACCCACGCAGGTCAGCTGCCAGGGTCTGGCCTTTTGGGCCCGGTTCCAGCACGAACCCACAAACCCTCTACGGCAGCCACCTGTACGCGGTCCGCGGAACCTGTCTCTCAAGCTGCCCCAGACCCTTGCTATCTGGTAAAGAGGCGGCTGCAGACCTCTCCCACCGTCTGTCCCACGGACGACCCCTGAGCAGGTCACAGCAAAGCCCACGCGGGCCCCACCCTCACAGAAAGGCATCTGATGGCTCTGAGGCCACGGTAGAGGGCCCCTCGCGCCCAGGGACACACTCACCTCCGAGTTGATGTGGTCCGAGGCGCTGATGCTGGCGTACTGCGGGAAAGGGACGGACGTCAGCCCCGGAGCCCTGGGCTGCACCCACGGCCCACTGGGCCCCACTCTGGGGGGAGGGGAAGGCGTTCTCCGGCCACTATGGTCCCCCCAAACTCAAAACTATTTGCTGTGCGCGTCTCCCGTGCTGCCGCCTCCGTGAAGCCTCAAGGCTTTCTGCAAACTTCGTCATAACAGAGAGGGTCCACGTTTACTGAGCTCTTGCAGCCAGGCTCGGAAGGGGCTGCTCTTACGCTCACCCACATTTTACAGAGGAGGAGACTGAGGGTCAGAGAGGGACAAGCATTTGCCCAACGTCACATGCCAGCAAGAGGCAGGACTGGGACTCAAGCCGGGTCACTGGACTCCCACGCTGTGCCCCAAGCCACCAGAGCAGGCTGCGAGCCTCAGGTGGGTGAGGCTGGACTCGGTGTGATTCCCCCTGGTGCCCCCATGCGGGGAGGAGACGGCCTCAGGGCACACCGTGGGTGGGGAGTCAGGGCTGGGCTCGCCAGTCACACGCACGCACACACACACACACACGCCGCCTGACTCTGGGCTCGTGTGACTTCAGCTTTCTCTGAAAAGCGTGTGGCCACACGTGGCTGTAAGGTAGTACAGGCGTGGCGTGTGCAGAGCCCTGAGCGCGTCACACGAGTGTGCAGTGATGACAGTTTCGATAAGATGATAACGATGATAATGATAAAGCCCTGTCCTTCCGACTGACTCGGGGCCTCTGACAGACGAAGGGACATACACTCTGCACTCCCTGCGGGGGAGACAGGCACCGCCACCCACAGGGCAGCGAAGGGGGCAGGCTTCAACCTGGGTCCTACCTGAGTCTCGCTCAGCCCTCCTGTGGCCCTGGGGGGAGGGGGGGCAGCACCCGCTCCGGACTCACCCGCTGCTCCTTCCTTTTCTTCTGCCCAGGAGCCGCCTTGGCCGGGGCCCCCTCCGTCCCCAACACGCCCGGCAGGTGGATGGGGGTGAAGTGGGACTCGGACTCGGACACGGAGTAGCTGCCGGTGATGCCTGTGAGCAAGGGCGAGGAAGGGCATGAGGGAGGGTCCCGGGGTCCCCTGACTGGACTCTGGCCCGGGAGGCTCTGGAGTCTTTGGCCAAGAAGCCGGGTCAGTGAAGGCAGCGGGTGATCAGACAGATGGACGGACAAAGCACGGTTAGCGGGGGAAACGGAGAGACGGCCGCGCAGCCCGGTCAGGACCGACTGGGCCAACAGTGAGTGGAGCCGGCGACCTGTCGGCCATCGCACGAGAGGACGCGACGCCCTCGAACCTTCGCACCTGCTAACAAGGCAGCCCCCAAGGTGACGTCCCTCTCCCAACTCCACAGCCCAGGTACAGAGACGGGCGGACGGAGCTCCACCTGACACCCCCAGACGCCCCCTCCCCCCTCCAGGTCCCTCCTCCCCGGGCGCCCCTCCCCCTCCAGGCCCCCCTCCCCAGGCGCCCCTCCCCCAGTCCCCTCCTCCCCGGGCGCCCCTCCCCCCTCCGAGCCCCCTCCTCACCGGAGGCCGCGGAGGAGCTCCTGGAGTGCTCGGCCGCCTCCTCCTCCTCCTCCTCCTCCTCCTCCTCCTCCTCCTCCTCGGGCGGCGGCGGCGAGAAGACCTCGGGAAAGAGCGCCAGCCTCCGCTCCTCCGCCACCTCCCGCTCGCGCTGCAGGACGCGCTCCACCTCCTTCTCCAGCAGCTCGGACGACTGGGACCTTTGCAGCCTCCACTGCGGGATCTCCCCGGACTCCCAGCCCGGCACGTGGGGGGCCGGGGCCTGCAGGGGCCCCTCTGGGATCTTGAAGCGCAGGGGCCGCTGGAGGAAATACTCCCTTCGAACGACACCTCCGGGGGCTCGCGGGGGTCCCTCGCGGGGCTTGGAGCGCTGCGCCTCTGTGCCTGACGGTTTTCCAGAGGGTTCCGAGAGATGCCACTGAGCCCCTGGGGCCTTTGGGGAGCCCACAGCCTCATCCGCAGAGGGGCCCGCAGGCTTGCCGTCGGCGTGGGAGGCCGCGCGGGCCGGCCGGGGGCTCCCGGGGCGCAGCTGCGGCTGCCCGGCCTCCTGCCTCGCCTCTGCCGCAGGGTGGGCCGCACCGGCTGCCGGGGCCAGGCTGAGGATGCAGTCCGAGCTAAGGGCTCTCCTGAGTGCAGCCTGGGGGCCCACGGCCGCCCTGGGGGGGGCGGAGGAGCCGCCCGCCTTCAGGCCCCGCCGCCGGTGAGCCTCCTCACGCTGCATCTCCTGCGCCAAGTCCCGCTGCACGTAGAGCCACGGGCGCCCCCTGTCCCGCCTGGGGGTCGAGGCCAGGCTGGCCTTGGCGAGCAGCCCCCTGGCGGGGATCTCCACCAGCTCCTGCTGGCGGGCCGCCGGCCGCAGCCCCCTCTGCTCTCGCAGGTCCGCCTCTCGCTCCTGGGCCACCCGGATCTCCCGCTCGATGGGTGTCTCCTCGGGGGGCTCGGGGGTCCCGGCTTGGGACCGGGAGCCGCGGTCGCCCACAGCCTGGGCGCCAGCCCCCCCCTTCTCTCCCGTGACCACGACCCTCACCTGGGGCCTCACCTGGGGCCTCACCGAGACAGCACACCCGTTGGCCAGGGGCGGGCCTTGGGGGGCCTTGGGGGCCTTACTGACGCCAGGCGGGCCGCCCGCGGGGGCAGCCCCAGCCGGAAGGTTGGGAGGGGGCCCCACACTGGCCTGCTCCAGACTCAAGAACTGCTGCCGGGCCGCCAGGAAGTCGATCTGCTCCCTGTCCACCACGTCCTCCTCCAGGGGCCCGGACGGAGCTTGGCCGGGGCTCCTGGGGTCCTGGTGGGCAGGGCGGCCCTGGAGCGGGGCCCCTGTGCCGCCCTTCCTGAGCGCCGGGCCCTGGACGCCCGCCCGGAGCTCCTGCTCCCGGCTCCGCGGCCGCGTGGGCTGGGTGTCCCCTGCGTCCGGGCCGTAGGCCTTCGCCCCCCCGTCCTCGTCACCCTCCGGGCAGAGCCTCCACGGGGATGGCCGGCCCCCTGCCACGGGGAAGGCACATGGGCTCCAGCATGCCTTCGGCCCGGCTGTACTTGGCCTGGCCTCTTGGTCAGCAGGCCCCATGTCCACCACCTCACACGTGTAGCCGGTGCCCTCCTCAAGGCCCAGGTCAGCCACACGGGGTGAGTGAGGGATGCCGAAGATGGGGTATCTGGTCACTCGGTCCATGGCCGGGGGGGCTCAGCTGCCTACGGCTCCGGGGCTCACTGGAGGAGAAGGGAACAATGGCCAACAGGTCAGAGGGTGGGACACAGCCTCGCTCGTGGGGAGAGGTGTGATTTCCTCCCCCCCCCACCAAGGCCAAAGTCCTGGCCAAAGGGCCCCTGTGCTCGACTCAGCGATGGACACGTGACCCCGCCTGCCAATGGGAGCACTCTGCCCTCCTGCCCCTGTGATTGACTCGGCGATGGGCACGTGACCCCGCCTGCCAATGACACAAAATCCTGACCCTGAGACTTTCCGATTACCCTGGAGAATCGGTCCCCCTTCCCACTGTGCTTGTTACGCTGCAAACTGCTGGGGGCCACACGTGTCCCCTCGCGGACACAGCCTGCATGAGAGCAGCGCCGACGCCAACAGGCATCCTTAAAAAATGCAGTTTGAGCGCCTAGATCCAGCCGCACCTGTATCTCGTAGCGACCCACTCAACAGCTTGCCCCGTGAGCGTCTGACGTGCTCACGGCCCACCCGTCTTGTCTCCCGGACCCGTGCCGCTGTCGCCTCCCGCCCAGCTCCGCACAGCCGCAGCCCCCGGGCCCCCACGCGCACCTGAGGCGCCGGAGGTTCCTTCCATGGTTTCTTTCATCAGCGGGCCCGCCCCTCACTAAGAGATGTCAGGTGGGAAAACTGAGGCTCAGAGAGGGAGGCTGGCTGGCAAGGACTCCAGCCTCCTGGGTCCCGCATCCTGGTTCCCTCCCCTACAACCTGCCTAGAGGGACACTCTGTCCCCTCGCGGACGGTCCCCCGCCTTGCCGCCATGAGGCCCGGACAGGCTAGGGAGCGCTGTGGACCTTGTCCTGCTGGGCTAGGCCAGGCCCCGGAGCCTCTGGCCACAGCATGATCCAGTGCCAGGGGCCCAGGCCCCTTTCCAAGCACGGGTTCTGCTGAGCACAGCTCCAGGAGTCCCCTCCTCAAAGGGACCCGCTCTCCTGGCCTCCAGAACGCAGCCAGCCTCCACACAAAACCCCAGACTTCACAGGGCTCCCTTCTCCAGTCCCCCGCTTCCTGCAGCTCCCTCTACATTTCTGCTTCTCTACAGCCTTCCTAGCTGCAGCCCACAGGACACCTCCTCCAGGGAGCCCCCCAGATTGCCCCTGCCCTTGGAGCCTGCTGTCAGCATCTCCCACTCCTTGGCCCAGCACCCAATTTAGGCTCCACTGTTTTATGGCCAAGGAAAGACAGACTTCCTGCGTTGGGGCCACCTTGCTTGTGAAAGCTGCATTTCTAAAGAGGAAAATGCAGCCACTCCCTGAGCTGGAAACGTGGGATCAAGCAACATAAAACACACAGGAACCGTGTTCTAACTAACACTATCAAGTGAGCTTTGTATCAAGTACTGAGACTATAATTAGGAAAACAATAGGTAAAAGCAAGCAAGCCTGGGTAGTAAATGGCAGTCAGGCCCCGCCCCTGCCCAGGCCACACAGCCCCAGGGAGGTGCTGTCCCCCAGTCACAGGGTGGATGCTTCTTTGAAAGGGGACTTGTCTTCTGCCATGAAGCCCTCAGCCCAGGACCCTCTCTTCTACTGGACCCAGATGAGCATTCCCTCTTGCAGCCCGGAATCCGGTATACAGCAGGGAGTTAATAAAGCCTGGCTGAGCAAAGCATGTTCTCTGCAAACACTGCTCATTCCAGGGGCCCAGGACTCGGGGGTCGGGATCAGGCTCCCCTTCCAGGCCTCCCCTCCACGCCCTGAGCCCAGCGCTGACCCTGAGCGCTGGGCAGGTCTGTCCCCACGCCCTGGAGCTCCCCAGGGAAGGCAGGTGTGCGAGGGGTAACATAGGAGTGTTTGCCGAGTGGGGAGGTGGACGTTCACTCAGCAGGATTTATAAGCCACTTAGACATTAGCTCCGGGGAGGTGGTGGCGGGATCTGCCCAGAGGGAGACAGTCTCCGGGTCCTGTGGGGCCTGGGTGGGGGCGCCGCCTCCTCCTTGGCACATTCCTCTCGGGTGAGTCACTGAGGCCAGTGGGCTTGGCTCAAGGCCCCAGGGCCCCACCAGCTCGTGTCTCTGGGCTCAGTGTCCACACCCGGCCGTAGGCAGAGTCCACAGGCAGAGTCCACGGTACTCGGCTCCACCCTGAAAGTCGGCCGGGTAGCCAGTATACAGTAGGCACCAGGTAAATGCTCTCATGGTGGCTGCTGCTATTTACATGCTGGACCCTCCACTGCTCTTGGGGTGACCCCAGGGCAGGCGTCTGTAAGTCGGGACAGTGATGCCCCCACATGGGGCCTGAGGAGGTGAAAGCCCGGCGGGGGGACCATCAGCCTCTCTGGGACCTCAGAGGCCCCGCACAAATGAGTGGTGGTGACACGCACAGAGCCCCCTGCGTCTTCCCCCGGCTCCTCGCACACAGGGCACCCCACGCCAGCATCTTATTTGCTCCTCGTAAGAGCCCGTGATGAGGGGGCCAGTCTTGTCCCCAGTTAACAGCAGAGGGAGCGTAAGCCCAGAGAGGGCAAGTTGCTCCCCCGAGATCACACAGCCAGCCACAGAACAACAGGTCCTGAAGCCTGAGCCTCCTCTCCCAGAAAGCCCCCCCACATTGCTCCTTCCCAGCCCCACCCCATATCATATCGATACCAGACTGAAACTGGGTTTATGGCCCCTGGTGCCACACAACTACTTCCTCATCACTGGCCGCCTACCCTCGGGCAATGGCCCATTGGAAGGTCAAGGCTCAGCCAGGGCAAGGTCACACAGCAAGGAGGGTCCTCCCAGGGCCCTGGCTGGGCAGAGCCCCCAATGCTCTGAGGCACGTGGACTTCGTCCCAGGCCCAGAGGTTCCCAGCCAGCCCCCTCGCGGGGCCACTACCCACACACCCCCTCCCGCCATGTCCCCACCAGACCCTGGACCCAGCTGGGCTCAGGGGTGGGGTGGGGACTGAGGACTTCCCTTCCTGCACCCCGCGGATCCAAAAGGTGAGCACAGGCTGCTGACGGGCACATGACGCCCCGTCCCGGAAACAAAAGCCCACTCCACCCGTGGCCCCCACGCCGGGTCCCCAGACTCACGTGCTGGCTCCTGGACGCCGCGCCCCCCCCCCCGCGCAGCCTCAGCCTGGCTCTGGTGCTGCGACACGACAGAGACGGGCGCCCTGCTGCCTGCCCACAGGTTGCCAGGGGACAGGGCCCCGCCTGGGAAGCAGGTGGACCCCCTCCTCCCTGGCCCAACCGGGCGCGGGCAACAAAGTCCGGAGGAGGCGGGAGAAAGACGATACCCAGGCAGGGCGGAGGGCAGGCGCCGTGCCCACTGCCCGCCGTCCCGGGGCCCCCAGGCCTCGCGCTCAGAGAGCCGGAACTCACTGGAAACCTCCTTCCAGCTGCTGTCACTCCCCCAGAGAGGGAGTGTCACTCCCAGAGTCACGCAGCAGGTCCTGAACCAGCCCCCCAGCCCGTGCCCCAGGCTCAGCCCATCCTTTGGGGCGACTACTCCAGAGAGCCCCTTTCTGGGGCAAGCCCAGCCTGGGGGGCTCCTGGGGGCTCAGCCGGGTCAGGGTTCAAATTCCACTTAGCCTCTCTGAGCCTGTTCCTGCCTCTGAAATGGGGACATCGCCAAGCATGGAGGACTCCCCAGGCCACTTCTACATAAAGGACCCAGAGTGTCAGAAAACCTCGTCAGGGTGGCAAGGCCCAGGCCCCCCTGACGGCCGGGGGCCCGGGGGCCCCACACAGGCAGCGGGCCGGCCAGGCGCCCAGACGTCCCGCCTGAATCTTGGTCAAGGTGCAGCAGGGCTGCGGCCCCCAGCGTCCCTGTGGCAGCGGAGCTCTTGGCCTGGCGGTCAGTCTCCAGGGCGAGGACACAGTGGGTGGGGCTTTAACCCCTGGCTCTGGGGGTCTGTCCTGACTGCCTCTCGCCGGGCTGTGGGGACCCTCTACCGCCAGGCTCTTCCTCCGTCACACGGGTCCTGCGAAGGGCAGGGTCGGTGGCGGGGTCTGGACCTGTGTTCCCTGCCCCCAGCTTACGCACTCGGCTGTTCATACAGGGAAACTGAGGCCCCAAAAGGGCAGAGGCTGGGCCACCCAGCATGTTGGGACACTGTGGAGACAGGGACCCGACTGTCCTCCTCCCAGGCTGAGGAGGCCTCCGACACAGGGGCCATAAAGCCCATCTCACAGAGAGGCAAACCAAGGCCCAGAGGCGGCAGCAACTTCCAAGACCACCTAGTGAGGCAGAAGTAGGGGTGGCAGCCTCTGTGAGCCCCCCGCCTGCCAGGAACTGGCCTCTCGGCAGAGCTCGGGGCATCCCTGGGGCTGTGAACCCGGAGGACCCCACGGCCCGCAGCCAGCCGGGCCTGCCACGCCGGCTGTCCCCTTACCTCCAGGCCTGACTTCCGCAGGTGCTGCTCGGGTGGGTGCAGGTGCGCGGGGACTCGCCGACGCCCCGCCCACGGCAGCCCAGGGCAGCAGCCGCGGAGGTGGGTGCGCGGCCGGCTCCCTCTGGCCTCCTTTTATGCCCCGGCCACGCCCCAAGCCCGGCCACGCCCCAAGCCCGGCCACACCCTCCCGCCCCCGCGAAAGCCACGCACTCGGGGGCCTGGGGCTGTTCACACTGTTTATTTGCTTCTCTGGGAAAGTCAAGAACATCAGGGCCTGGTCACACATCAAAAGCAGAGGGGCACTTCAGCGGAGGCTCACAGCTCGAGGACTCAAGGAGGAAGAGGGGGTCCCACGGCCACTGCCCAGGGTCACCTCAGGGGGGCCTCTCCCCTGCCACCAAGGGGCCGAGCTGAGTCGGGGCCCAGGCTGCGGTCAGAGGCGGCCCCTGCACCCCCCTGGGCGCCGGGTGGGAGGCCCCTGGGGGAGGGGCCGAGATGGGGCCTCACCGACCACAGCCCGCACGTGAGGGTCTGTGAGCATGTGCACGAATGTGCCTCTGGGGGCGAGCGTGGCTGCAACCGGGGAGATGTGTGTGCACATCCAGGTGTCGGCTGCCCCCAGGAGGGGAACCCCTCACCCCTCGCCCCTCCCAGCGGGGAGGGGACAGGCTCGCAGCGGGCGGGGCAGCAAATGGGGGTCTCCTACTGAGGAAGCCCCTGCCCCCCCCCCCAGGCTGCGTGCTCCCCGCCACTGCCGGAAATGTGCCGAGCCCAGGGGAGTGGCAGTGGCCTGATCTCTCGGGTATGGTTGGAGGGGCCCAGCACCCTGGTCCAAGCAGGTCCTGGGCAGCCCCCCAGGGTCCCCAAATTAGCACCAGGAGGAAGAAGGGCCCAGTGGGAGTGGGAGCTCAGGACAAGAAGCTGCTCGTGTGGCCCTGCCTTGTGCAAGGGGAGGCTGGGAGAGCCGGGCCTGCAGGAGACTGCCCGGGGGTCGCAGACCCCTCCCCCACGGGGGCGTGTCCCTGGGGCTCGCCCTTCCGGCTCCCGCATCCAGCGTCCACGCCCAAAGAGAGCATGGGGCGAGGGGCACACCAGGTGGGGGGCGGGGGGCGGGGGCGGGTATCCGGAAGGGCCTTGCTTCTCTCCAGGACCTTGGACCTGACCTCCGACCAAGCCTCCTCAAAGAGGCACCGCCTCACCCCAGCTGGCCTGGATTCGGACGCCAGAGCTTCGGCCGGGAAACCCCCTTCCAGGGGTTAAGCCGGGACAGAGCGGCCCCCCCAGGAACCCTCTCCGGCAGGACGTCCCCTGGGGGACCTCACTGGAGGTGGCAGGAAGGCACAGGCAGGAGGCCCAGAGGGCGGCTGGCTGGCCGGGGGGCCGCCCCGAGGCCCCGGGTCATCCCAGCCAGGACCGCTGTGGGTGGAGCTGCCGTGTCGTGGGGTGTCGTGGGGTGCCCTTCGCTCCGGGAAACGTGGGTCTGTCCGTGTCTCTCTCCTACCAGGCGTAGGCGCTCGGCTCGGTGGCTCAGGGGCGTCGGGGGTGGTGACGGGCTGCGGGACCCCCGTCCCTCTCTCCGCGTTGAAAGAGCCCTCGGAAGGACCATGTGACAACCGCGTGTCCGGGGCCCGTGACCGTGGGCGGAGGTCGGGCCGGTGGGTGGCTGTGGCGTGGAGGGCGGGGCGGGGGCGGGGGGCGGGCGCCTCACATGACGGAGCAGCATTTGCAGCGCTGCTTCTTTGCGTCCAGGTCCCGGGGGTCGCTGGCGGGGGCCTCCGGGCCCAGCTGGTTCTCCTCCCTGGCGGCGGCGGCGGCGGCGGCGGCGGGGGGCTCGGCCGCGCTGCCGTTGGGCGGCGGCGGCCCCTTGGGCTCGGCCGCGTCCTCGATGACCACCAGCTCGGCCGTGACGGCGCCCTGCAGCCCCAGCACCTTCCGGCTCGCGGCCGCGTCCTCCACGCCCTGGTAGCCCATGAAGATCATGGTGACCGGGGGCTCCCGGCCCGGCTGCGCGCCCGGCGGCCCCGACGTGGCCTCTCCCGGCTGCGCCCGCACGCCCGTGATCGCCCGCCGCGGGGGGCTGGTCTGCGCCGCCGCCTTGGGCGCCCCCCGGGCCCCCGCCTCGCCCAGCGTGACCTCGTCGGCCTTGTGGAGCAGCTCGTCCACCTCGGAGGAGCTCAGCGGCTGGATCCCGTTCTCCGCGGTGCCATCCACGGCGTGGACCACTGGCAGGGGAGACAGACACGCGGGGTGAGCGGGCGCTCCGGGCAGGGGCCTCCCTGCGGCGCAGAGGCGGACGGGAAACTGAGTCACAGCTTTAGAACCGACTGACGTCCGTGCCGCCACCCCCCGCCCCAAACGGCCGCACAGATGAAAATTTACAGGCACGGAAGTGCGTGTGGGAAGCCAGGAAAGCCTGGCATTCGGTGGCTGGGGCCTGCGTCCCTTGCATCTTGCAGCATTTCCGGGCGACAGGGCCCCACGCAGCAGAGAATGGAGGTGACCAGCCCTGGGTCACAGTCGGCAGGCGCTGGACCGGCTCTGTCTCCTGGTCTAAGTGTGCTTCCCTCCCATGAGTTGGTTTGGGGACCGTGACTTCCCTCCCTGGGTCCCTGTGCTTGACCCTGGGTTAAACTCTAGTTTGGGCACTCAGTCTCCTGACCACCCCGGACTCAGTCACTCGCTGAGGACACCCGGCCCCTCCGGACACCCCCAGCCTGGTGTGCCCCTCCCCCGGCGTCCGAAAGGAAGACCCGCCCTCCCCAGGCACTTCCGCCTGCACACACAGTCTGCAGCTCCCAGCGGGGGTCCGGTGCGCGCTGGAGTCCCCGAGGGCTGGGCTGCAGCACCTGGGAGGGGTCCCCGCCACACCGTGGCGCCAGCCCAGCCAACCCCTGGAGACGCAGCTGCCTGGCGGTGGAAGGGGGCGCACCCTGGGGACTTGCCTCCTCCTGGGCCAAGGGTCAGGGCTCCAGTTCCCGGCTTCTGGCCAGAAGGAAAGTGCTTTCTACTTTCAGTTTCCAAAGCCCTGGGGAGGGGTGTCCACACCTCAAGGCCTTGCGGTGACTCTGGGCTGGAGGCCCGGAGGGTGGGGTGTGCCCGGGTTACACTGAATCAAGCTGAGTATTTCCCACTGGCCACCACCCCGAGATAGGAATTGAGCCCTCGGCTGCTGTGGAAACGGATCGCCTTCCCATTGCTAAGCAACCAGAGTCCAGTCTGGCGGGTCCGGGATCCCCCAGGGCTGGGCCAGGCCGGGCTCAGAGAGGACCTTCTGCAAGCCCAGGCATCGCCTCTGTCCCGGGGCCCGTGAGGTCACTCCTGTCCAGGAGACAGGGCAGCTGGGATGTGCCTGGGCCACACCACTGGTGAGAGCGGGAATGGGGGCTCCACCCGCCCAGGTCTGTGTCCCCCAACCACGGCAGAGCTGGGTTGTGAGCGGGCCCCTTTCCTAGCATCCTGGACGCCACGGAGACCGAGCAGCCTCTAAGAACATGAGGCTCTGAGAATCAACGCCACAGGGAGATATCCACCCACAACCAGCAAGATGGCTCCAATAATAATAATAACTTGAAGAGGGACAATAATCAGTGCTGCAAAAGATGTGGGGAGTTGGGACCTTTTGTGCATGGCTAGTGGGAAGGCGACATGGGGGGGCGGTTGTTGCCAAAAACACCCTGGCAGGGGCACCTGGGGGGCTCAGTCGGTTAAGCGTCCGACTTCAGCTTTAGGTCATGACCTCTCAGTTTGTGAGTTCAAGCCCGCATCGGGCTCTGGGCTGACAGCTCAGAGCCTGGAGCCTGTTTTGGATTCTGTCTCCCTCTCTCTCTCTGTCCTTCCCCGCTTGTGTGCACTCTCTCTCAAAGGTAAATCAACATTTAAAAAAAAAAAAGAAAGAAAGAAAGAAAACACCCCAGCAGTTCCTCTGAAGGTTAAACACAAGAGTCCCCATGTAACCCAGAACTTCCATGCCTTGACATCACCTGAGAAATGAAAACATATGCCCATATAAACACTTGTATAGTGTTCTAAAACCAAAAAGGTAGAAATATCCCAGACAGCCATCAACTGATGACTGGATAAACAAAACGTGACCCGTCCAAACAATGGAATATTATTCAGCCATAAAATATGAACATGGACAGACCCTGAACACACAACGCTCAGGGAGGGAACCAGACACAAAGGGCAACATGGGGTGTGAGTCCGTGTGTGTGAAATGTCCAGAAGCTCATCCACAGACAGGAGGGGGTTATTGGATGCCTTGGTGGGGATAGAGGGTCATGGGCTTCTATTTTGGGGAACGAAAATGTTCTGGAATTGGAGCGTATAACATGGTGGACAAACCAACGCCCACTGAGCTATATGCTGAGTTGTTTGTGTGTCCAGGACCCTTCCACTGCATATACCACGTTTGGGTGAAGACAGCACTCGTGGACTTGCTAATGGGTTCCGGGCCGGGCAGTATGATTTTATACCTGACCCAGGGGATCAGCTCCATGAACCCCACAGCATGAAGAAAGCGAATGGTCTGCCTTAATGTTGAATATAGCTTCTTAATGTCTTCCTAAAACATATTTTGTTTACTAAAGTGGGTTTGTCTCCTTTTTTCTACCATCATAGTGAATATTGGCCAGAATTTCCCCTCCCTAGGGTTATTTATCTATCCTACAGGCCATGCCAAAAATCAGCAAAAGTTTAAATGGCAAAATATTTATGAAATTGGTCTAAACACTGATGGATAATACAGTTTAAAAGAAAGGTTTTCTTACCTAAAAACAGAGACGAGTGAATGTTATGGCTTGTGAATTATAGAGAGAGAGACAGACAGACAGACGTGTTCGGGCTTTTGACCAAGATCTCCCTGCTCCTCCCAGTCAGCCTCCCTGAGGGTGTCGCTCACGCCCTGTTCCCCTCCCAGCCACCAGAGGGAACTCCCAAAACCAAAGCAGATCTCAGCACCATGTACCCCGCTCATCCCTCCCTCCAAGGCTTCACCTGACGCCTCCCTCCACTCTGCACCAGCCCCACAGGCTTTCAGTTCCTCCAGCTGGGCAGCTTCCGTCCCGCCACAGGGCCTTTGCACATGCTGTGGCCGCCTTGTGCACCGCTGTGTGTCCAGTGAGCCCCTGCTCGCTTCTTCTGAGGACCCTCCCTGGCCCCGGCCCTGCCCTGCTAGACCCCCTCTGCATCTCTGGAGGCCCTGTCATCTTTACCACAACAAGAATTATTTAAGCGTATTCGTGAGCTCCACACTGAAGGGCTAGGCCCGTGTGTGAGGAGCTCTCCTAGGACACAGCCCCTCTGATTCGATTCCCAGAGCCCAGCCTAGGACCCGGCCCTCAGCCAAGCTTCAGGTCAGGCTCCTGGAGTGAACAAAAGCTGGGGCTGCAGGCCCAGTACTGACTGGCCTCCAGGCTGACTGTGGGCTGTGGGGGTGAGGTCCCTGAGCAGTACCCGCGTGGAAGGAGGCGGGGCGGGGGCCTGGGGGGGGGCAGGGGGCCGCATACCTTTGGTCTCGTCTTCGTAGACCTTGATGCCCCGAGGGAGCGGCTCCCGAGGGAGCAAGGTGGTGCTGGACAGCACCCGGGTCTCCCCCGTCACCTTGTCCTTCTCCACCGTGATCTCCACCGAGTACATGGCTGGCACGGGAGGCAGGGGTTACCCAAGGCCACCTGCCCACGTGCCCCCCGCCGGCAGCAGCCAAGCCAGGGAGGGGAGCCGGCAGCGCAGAGCCAAGCAGCAGGGACGCCCTCCGCGCAGCAGCCCAGCTCAACGTCCTCCCACAGCGCCCCGTGCCGCATGGGCGTCAGCCTGGGCGCCTCGGCTCGGCATTCGAAGCCCCAGCCTGCAATCCCACCCCACGTGGAGAGCCTTAAACTGTTCTTGCTTCCTCGGAGCCAGAGGGAGGCCATGCCTTGACCGTGGTCACAGTCAAGATCTGAACTTGGGCTGGCAGGTGGATCTCCGCGCCCCACCCCCCGGACCCCTCCCCCCAGGCCAGCATGTCTGTGCATCTGTGCTTCGTGCCTTTCTTCGGTCGACTATCGAACTGGCCGTCAGCTCTTCCGCCATGAAGAATGGAAGATTCCCTCTTGAAATAAATGAGTGTCACTGCCCATTAGAGCCATAACTCAACAGCCGATACCCCGTCCCCCCGTCCGGAAACCACCACCATGAGCGCCACGTGGCGAGCCTGGGACCTCCAGTGATCCCCGGGCGCTGGCCATGGCCTCCAGGGCCTTGCCCCGCGTTCCAGTATCTCACCGTCCCCTCAGGGGCCCCCAAATCACCATGTCCAAGACTGCCTCCCAATCTGCCCCGTAAGCGGCCCCCTGCCCAGGTCTCCCTGCCTGGACCAGGGCGATTCCCTCCTCCCCTCCTCTCTCACCCCCCACATCTGTCCGTTTGCAAATCCAGTGGGTTCTGCCTTGGGACAGCGGGTACCCGCCCACATCGCGCCCCTCTGTGTCCCCTGCCCAGGGCAGCCCGCAATCCCCCTCACCCTCTGAGACGCGCAGGCCTCTCTGGCTGCTTGCGGGCCTCCGGGGGCCGCCCACGGCTTGTTCTCCCCTCTGCCGCCAGAGGGCGCCGGGGAGCACCGGGTGGGGCAGCTCCCTGCTCCGGCCCCTACCCCCCAGCCCTCCAGGTCTCCCCTGTGCCATCCCAGGGTTAAGGCCTGAGTCCTCCCACACCCATGGGACCCAGCATGTCTTGGCCTGTCACCTCCCTGAGCTCACCTCCTCCCACTTTCCCCCGTAGCTCATTCTGCTCCGATCAACACAGGGCTCCCAGTCATTCCCTCCGCGAAGCAGGTACAAATCCAGCCCCAGGACTTCGCACGTGCTGTGACCGCCTCCTGAAACGCGTTTCCCTGTGCCTTTTGCTCCTTCACTTCTTTTGGGTCCTTGCTCAAATGTCACCTGCTAAGTTTGGCCTCCCCTGAGCCCTCTCGTTAAACTGCCCCCGGCCTCCACATGCTGCCTTCTGTTCTCCATAAGCTAACCACACACACATTGCCCTTACTGAAACATCAACCCCCCGGGCTGTGTCCCCCACACGTTGCACACAGCAGGTGCTCAATACCCACTTGTCAAATAACTGAATGAACGAATGCTATTTAATTCCATGCCCTTGCGCACCCTAACACCCTCATCGCCGGACACACAGTTGGGTGGGCTGTGCACTACACAAGGTCATTGGCTAAGGGACAGGGCGGAGCTAGTCTAACTGGCACAGAGGCCCCGAAGACACCTCCTCCCTCCTGGCAAATGCTACCCTCTGTCTCCTGCGTCCTGGGGCAAAGCTGCCCAACCTGCATGAGGCCCTGGGCCTCCCCTGTCACCGTCCAAGGTGTCCTGGTCGCCCCAACCCAAGGCGGCCTTCGCCTCCCTCCGTGGTTTCCTGCCTCCACAGCTCACCCCAAATCCAGCAGCAGCAACAAGGCCTTGCCAGCCCTAATGGCTGTCGCTGCTCCCGGGCTCGGTGCCTGACCCTGGGCCTACGGTCAGCATGACCCCGCTGCCCCAGCAGGTGGAGACTCGGGGAGTCATCCTGGGGCGGGGCAAGGGTCTGAACCCCAACTCTGTGATGCGAACCCTGTCTCTACCGGCCTCCTAGAAGCACAGAAAGGCCTGAGACCCAGCTCGGTCACCTCCCCTCCGGGAACAGGGCACTCGCTCCCTGTCCCGAGGCGGCCTGAGGACAGAGGAGGAGGAGGAGGAGGGAGGGTGTGCGGTGAGCGCGAGCGGGCCTGTGCGCTGCCCCCACCGCAGGGCGCGAGCGGCAAGGTTAGGGAGGACGCGCGGAGCGCTGGGTTAGAGCGCGGCCATGCGAGCGGCCCCATCTTCTCAGGGAAGCTGGGCACCCAGGTGCCAAAGCAGGGGGGGCGGCCGGGCCCACCCCAGGCTCAGGTGCGGCCGCCACCCCGTGACCACAGCTCCCGCGTCTGACCGGCCCCGCCTCTCCCCCAGGGACGCGGCGGGGTGCGGGTGAGGGGGGGGCTGACCCACCTGCTTTCATCATGGTGGAGCCTTCGGCCGTCCTGACCGGGGTGTTGGAGGCCCGCTTCTCTGTTCGGTAAATGAAGGGTGGAGACAGATGGCGGTCAGAGGAGGGACGGTCACACGGACCCCCGGACGCCCCTCCAGACATGCCCAGACACCTCCCCAGATGCTCAGATACCCAGACACCCCCAGACAGCCAGACCCCCCCAAACACACACCAGCCCCCAGTCCATTTCCATCTCTCGGCTCAGGTGATTCTCACCAAATCCCTGAGAGGCCTGGGTGGACTTTTTTTTAATTATTAATTTTTAATTCCACAGTAAGACACTCTCCTGAATAATTAACACACAACAAATCAGGCCAAGCCACTCTGGCCGCCACCTCCAGTCCTGGCCGGTGGCGGTCCTTCCGCACTCCAGATGTGGAAACAGACGCGTTTAGTACACGATTTAAAGATATAACTTATACTAAATAATTTTAATATAGCTTTTTAATGTATATGCCAATCATATTTATAATTAAATATATATTTAAACATCATACATATTTGTGAATGTTGACAAATGTATATTATTTATCTGTAATAATTTTTGAGGGAGACAATAAACCGGACCCCAGATTTCAAACTTCTGGCTTTTTTCCTTTATTTCCTGAAAGGCAGACTTCCACATCTGTGGGCGGGGAGCCCTGTCCTTTTAAATAGTGCCCCAACCCCAGGACTTGCTGAGACCCTGATTTCTTGCCCCCACAGATCCCATTTTACAGACGTGAAAACCCAGGCCCGCCCACCTGGGAGCAGGTGGACTTGAGCAGAGGCCGGGCTCCGCGAGAAAAGACCAGAAACGACAAGAACGTCGTTGCTACTGCTTTCGGTTTATCAACACCCGCTGTTACTTTTCAGGCCCCCTCCCGGCCCACCAGCCGCCTCTGGCCACCAGAGGGCGCTCCGGCCCCGCCCCTCGCGCTCCGGCCCCGCCCCTCGCAGGAGCCTACCTTTGGGGGTGCCCACCGGGGCCTGCAAGAAAGAAGGAGAGAGGTCGGCGCTGCCTGCGAAGGGCTTGGCGGACCCCGTCACAGGTGCGGTCTCCTCCTGAAGGGACCCCCCACCCCTGCCCTACCTGTGACGGCCAGGCCGTGCCCCGCCCAGCTTAGAAGCCTCCCGTGGGTCTCCGCTGCTCCCCAAATGAAGGCAAAACCCTTCTCACCGACCCCCAGGGCCCCGCCTCCATGGGTCCCCGCCTCCGGCCTCTCCTCCCCCACCCCCACCTCTGGCCAGCCTTCTGTCCCTCGAACGCATTCCGGTCCCGGGCCGTTGTGTGTGGCGCCCACTGCACTGGGTTTCTGCCTGGCCGGCCCCTCACCCAGCAGAACCAGGTCAGCGGCCCTCGAGGCACCGCGTTATCACCCAGCCAGCGTCTCTGTCTCCTTCAGGTCAGCGGGTGCACACGGTCGTGCTCCGTCTCCTCAGCACAAGCCCCCTGGTCTCGAGCCCATGCCCCAAGAACTCCTATTTGGTTTTCAAATCCCTCCTCCTCCAGGAAGCCTGTCTAGTGTCTCCTCAGGGACTCTGCAGTGCCCTGGGCCCCAGTCCACAGCCCCCCGGCCTGCCCCGAACCAGGCCCCGGAAAGCAGTGAGAGCAGGACATGGCTGCCAAGGGAGCATCGGGAGGAGGGCCGGACACACAGCAGGGATGCTGGCCTTCAAGACGCCCCACGGTAAGGAGCCACGGCAGCCAGGACGCGAGAGGGGGACACACGTCCCCAGGGCCCCTGAACCCACAGCAGCAAAGGTGGCTGGGAGATCCTGAATTGGTGCTCACACAGGGCGTCCGTGAGCTCCGGGTCCGGCTCCATCAGACCCCAGGATCATGGCCAAGTCCAGTGAAGACCAGCTCTTAGCTGTGTGGCCTTGAACCAGTCTCTCAGCCTCTCCGGGTGCCAGTGCTTGTCCTCCATCCAACGGGGGCGCTGTTCCCACCCGAAGGGGCCCACGGACAGGTGACGGTGGTGACCGACCACAAGAGCAGGGGAGACGAGTGGGGGTTTCTTCGAGAGCACCCCCCACACCGGGTCTTGTGCAAAGTGCTCGCCAGGCCTCCTGGCGCCCCGCACGCGGGGGCGCTTCAGGTGGGGGAAACGGAGGCACAGGGAGGCAAAGCGCGGGGTCCCAGGCCACGCGGCAGGGAAGCAGCTCTGAAACCTGTGGAGGGGCGGCGTCTCCCCCTGGGGCTGGTCCGGGGGACGCCCTGGGCAGGACACCACCTCCTCACCTGCCGAGAATCCAACGCCACCTCTGTCTTCTGGTCCTTGGCCGGGCTCGGGGCTGCAGTGCCCTCCCCAGTGGCGGTGGTGAGGGGGCCCGCGTTCTCCAGCACCTCAATCTCCTTCTGCAGCCTGGGGAGGGCACGGCGGGGGGTGAGCGGCAGCACCACTGCGGCCCCTGACTTGATGTCCCCCCACCCACTGTGAGCCGTCCTCGCCCTTCCCTTCAGCACTGGGGAAACCGAGGCAGACAGCAGGGCCGGCCTGGCCCCTTCACTGCTTCCGCGTACTCATCTGCCGGTATCTAACCGGCTCTCCTGTTTTCCGCTCACACGCATTTATTTTTACAGGAGGCTTTATCTCTCTGGGGAACTGGAAAAACCATGTCACCTTCCAGCCACCAGAAGGTAACGGGCACACAGCCCCGTGAGAACAGAACAGCCTGGCCGGCGCCCCGATGAGGCCAGTCTAGGTCTAGGCGGACAGGCTGGCTGGCCAGTCAGGGTCAGCCTGGAGGGCTTCCTGAACCGCCCGTGCACTCCCGCCCACAGCTGCACCCGTCCACCCTCTCCTGCTGAGGGGGGGCCCACCTTGCCCAGCCCCCAGCAGCCAACAATCCCCGGCAGCCCTGCCCCTCTGCCCGGTCAGTCCTGAGCCGGCCCGTCTGTGCGCGCCTGTCTGGGTCCCGCGTCCAGCCAAGCCCCCCGCTCTGGCCCTGGTGACAGTTCACGGGCCGGGAAACAGGCTCGGACGCCAGGTCGGGATCCCTGGTCTTCACAGTGGGCGCCTCGCACCCTCCTGGCCGGGCCGTGGGGCCGGGGCCTTGGGCCTCCTCTGGCCAAGTGGACATTTGGATTTGTGGCCGTCACTTCCCTCCACCGTGACCCTGCCGCCCTGGAGCTGAGCTTCTGCCTGCCTGGAAACCCCCGGCCTTTTGTCCCAGTCCCGGGGGTGCTGCTCGGCCTGTCCCCCCCCCCCCTTCCTGCAGGCAGAGCCGCCAGCACCGAGCCAGGGAAGACTCGCCGGCTGGGCTGACGCCAGGAAGGCCCCAGGGAGGCCGCTGCCGTCAACTCCCTTCCTCCCCGGATCCGCCCGCCACCCTCACACCTGCCAGTGTGGCGAGAAGGCGGGGGTCCGCCCCCCCCCAGGCCCAGCTGAGCTGCCCACAGCACCCCTGCCCCGGCAGACACCGCGTCAGAGCAGGGGCGCCCTCTGCGCCCGGCCGCGCCCTCCCACCTGGAGATGGACTCCTCCAGGAGCCGCGCCTTGCGCTCGTCGTCCCGCATCTGCGTCCGCAGGTCCTCATCGCCGTCCGACGCCGGGGACACCTCCCCCAGCAGCCAGCGCTCCCGCAGCGCCTTCGACTGGGGGGACAGGGCCCCGGTCAGCCTCGGGGTCGGGTCAGCTCCGCCTTCGCGCACCCCCAGCCCCATTAGGGGTGAGGCCCGGTCCCGGGGTCCCGCCCTCCCCCAGCGGGGGCCCGGGCCCCCCCTCCCCCCAGCGGGGGCCCGGGCCCCTCCCCCCCAAGCCACCCACTCAGGACCTTCAGGTGCTGTAGCTGCCGGCGGTCATCCTCCAGCTGCCGACGCCTGCTCTCCACCTCCGCCTGCCGCCTCCGCTTCTCCTGGGGGTGCATCGCGCCGTC
>NW_024080936.1:294779-313745 GCF_003009895.1 Hyaena hyaena | reverse complement strand
CCCCCCGCCCGTCCCCCCAGCCTGTGTCCCCAGCCTGTGTCCCCAGCCTGTGCCCCCAGCCTGTGTCCCCAGCCTGTGCCCCCAGCCCGGCCCCCCAGCCTGTGCCCCAGCCTGTGCCCCAGACTGACCTCCCCAAGATGACCCCCATCTTCAGCAGAAGGGAGTCCACATTCTGAGAATTAAGGGGGTCCCTTTATGTCCATTTTGGGAGGAGGCACCAGCAGGTGCTCAAGGATCTCGTGGGACACCCTGGTTCTGAGTCCCCAGAGCCCTGGGCTGGGGTGGGGAGCCTGGCCCTGGTCCACACGGTCTGAGGGGCAGGGGACTCACTGCAATGGCCTGGAGCCGCTCCTGCTGGGACGTGGTCTCTGCTGCCAGGACCCTGGGGGAAGGGGACGCACAAGGTCAAGGTGGGGTCCACCCCAGCCTGCTTTCAACAGGTCTGGCTGGAACCAGACCTGTGCCCGCCAGCTGGGTGGGAACATTCCGGCCCCTCGGAGGCAGCAGCGTCGTCTCCTCCAGCCTCATTCCCTCATTCGTTCTCCCACCAACCCCCCCCCCCCAAGGGCCCAGGGGCGTGGGGGCGGGGCTCAGGGCAGGGTTTGGGGATGAGCTGGGCATGGAAGGCTGTGAAGAAGAGCTGTGCAGCCCCCCCTTGTCCAGACTGGAGACTGATCAGACCGCCCCCCTCCCCCTCCCACCCGGCAAGCACCTGTCGTCCAGCCCTGGGAGGGACACACAGAGGGCGAAGGACCTAACAGCCCCCCCAACCTAGGACCTGCTATCCTGGGGCTTCCCCTGGACTCTCCCAGGAGCCCCAGGGCTCAGAAAGGGCTCCCAGCTCCCCCGGGAACACGAGGCAAAGCAGCAAACCCAGATTCCAGAGCCAGACCCCCTTGCTCATCCACTGGATGCTTTCGGAAAGCCGCCAGTGCGGTTTTAGCTTTAAACGGGCACATGGCGGGCACGTGACAAATGTCCGTGTGGTCAGGTACAGCTGAAGGGACAGGGCTTCCTGCTTGGGGGGGCAGGAGGCCCAGGACCGGGCGGCTGCCTGGTTCCTGCCCTTCCCCGCCCTCAACGCCGCCCCCAGAGCCCGGCCTTCCCCTTCTGTGGTCTCTCCCAGGGTCAAGCTGCACACGGCAGGTGCTCAGGAAAACGTCTGCACCTGAACTGTCTCGCTCAGGGCCTCTGTGACAGGCGAGGCAGGGAGAGCAGGCGCGCGACCTCCCGACCTCTGGGTTCTCTGCCCAAATCCCGAGCGGTCCCGGGGCCGCTCTGCACTCACCGGTCTCACGGGGCCGGGGCCGGGCCGGCCGGCACAGCGGGGTTCTGGACAGAGGCAACGGGACCCTCTACGTCGCCTTCGCACCCCAAGCCCCTCGTCTTCACAGGGACGAGACTTACAGCCTGGCCTTCAGCTCTGCTCCCGCCCCAGCCAGCCCTCCGCCGTGCGGTCGGGGCCACCCTGGGGCCTCCACCGACCCTCCAACGTCTCCGGGCCCTGGCTCCCCATTGGCACAAACGGTGGGAAAAGATGCCGTGGCTCCCGTCCCGTGTCCCCTCCCCCTGTGGTTCAGAAAGGAAACAGAGGCGCAACGTCACACGGTGTCCTGGGCCTTCACCCACACCCAGGCGGCTGCTCCATCCTGCGGTGCCCCACCGCCCAGTGTCCTCAGGTTCAGTTTCCTGGCCTGGCCGACACCCATGAAGTCATCTGGTTCTCACGCCCCGGCCAGGTGACCCCACCCAGCTCTTCCTTTCCTGGCAGGTGGGACCTGCCCCCTCTATGCCTCCCAGGGACCAGCAACACCAGCCACACCCTCTGTGGCTTCCCTCTCTCCTTCCTCAGGGAGGCTGGGTTCAGCTGGGTGGAGTTCAGGAAAGGCTTGATCCAGCACTCTGGCTTGGAGGCCCTCCCTGAAAGCCCTGATCAGCTACATTTCTGGGTCTGCCACACTGCTCTGTGTTCTCCACGTAGGCCCCCCTGCCCCCCAGTTTCTTACAAAGCTCACATTTCCCATCTCAGGCCTCCACCATGGCCTGCAATGGGCCTGGCCCCTGAAGGTCGCCTCCCCACCCACAACAGAGGCAGCTTCTCAAAACAAAAACCAGAACCACTCATTCTCATGCTCTTTAGTCTCCCTGACTCCTACCACCCCGCAAAAGAAGCCCCATGTAGCCCCGCCCACCGACCTGTCTGCCTTAACCTTCTCCCTCTTGCTTTCGCTGTCCCAGCCACCAGCAGCTCTGGTCCCCCTCAACTGCACCAAGCTCACTCCTACCTCAGAGTCTTTGCACTTGCTGTTCACTTTGCCTGGTACGTTCTGTCCGTGACTGGAGAGTGAAGCCCAGAGACGGCAAGTCACTTGTCCACAGTCACACAGCTGGGAAGTGGCAGAGCTCTGGGCCACCCACAGGCCTACCCTTTCCTGGCTGTCACGTGGCCTCCAGGGACCCACCAGGAGGATGGCAGAGCTGGGGGGGAGGGGGCACAGAGCAGCCGAGACACCCCTGCACACAGGGCCGTGCAGGGCCTAATGCTGGGTCCCCACCCCAGCAGGCAGGTGGCCATTCAGGCCGGACGCAGGGACACAGGGACGCTCTGTGGCCGGTTTGCCAGGCTGCAGACAACAAGGCAGGCAGTGTCCTCGATGGGCGCCGCGTCCGGCCGAGCCAGGTCAGGGGAAGGTCAGGCGGGCCCAGGGCGGAGAGGCACACAGGGCCCAGGGAGAGAACTGCCACTCCTCCCGAGGACGTCCCTGTCCCTGTCACGGCTTAAAGGGCACATACTGTGTGCCCCCCTAAAGCGCCCCTCCCCATGCCTCAGGGCGCCAAAGCTGCCCCGCCCCGGGAGCCACCCCCCCCCCCCCCCCGCCCGTGGGGCCCGCGGGAGGCGGTCGCCCTGGCAACCGCACCGTCCCCATGGCAACGCGGAGGCCGGCACGCGGGGGGTTGGGCCGGCGCGGAGCATCTCCCGCCCCCAAGCCGGGCGCTGGGGGGCTAAAGGGTTTCCTGCCCTGGGCCTCAGGGGCTGCCAGAGAGCGTGGGGTGCAGAGAGGTAAGGGGGTCCGCCCGCCCCCGCTTCTGGGGGTGCCTCCCGCTGTGGTGTCAGGGGCCCCAGTCCAGGGAAGGGGATTGTATCCAGAAGGCTCTGGACCTACCCCTGGAGCCAGGGAGCCAGAGTCGAGCCAAGAGAGCGCTTGGCATCGTAAATCCGAAACACAAAACAAAGTACGACCGCAGAACCCTAACCAAACAGCCATAAAGTAAGGACACCTGGCCCGGGCGCTCACTGCCTTCGATCTGGCCCCATTTTCCAGGATGGGAAACTGAGGCTTGGGAGCAGATGGGCGGGTACAGGGCATTTGCTAAACATCCTCCCGATGGTCCTGAGAGGCAGGTGGGATGATCAGGCCTGTTTTATCAGTGGGTGAACCGACCTGGGATCTGGATCCAGACAGGTGGACTCCTGAGCGCTCGGGGAGCCCAGGGCCAGGCCTCGGGGCTGGGGGCGGGGCGGGCAGTGGAGCGGCGGGGACCCAGCGAGCGAAGCAGAGGCCAGATGCCAGGCGAGGCTGGGCAGAGAAGCCGACACGGGCCGGGTCTGGACAGGTGTGGCAGCGGTCCTCACCGGCCGCGGGGCCCAGGGCAGGCCGTTGCGTCCCGGGCCTCCACTGGCTGGGCTGGGCAATGGGCCGCAGCCTGCAGCTGCCGGTGCAAGGACACACCCTCGGGGGGGCCCACCCTCCCCGCACACAGACTCCTGTCCTTGCCTGATTATTTTTACAGAGCTTGGAGCGAATTCTGGGCTCGAGCCCCAGTGTGGGCGGCTCAGGACTCGCGAGGGTGTGGGCTGAGAGCGAGTGAGATAATCCTGGCTTCGGGAGATGAGCTAATGAGGCCCAAACCCAAACGAGCCGGGCCCTGCAGAGGCCCCGGCTCCGGGAGGCATTTATGTTTTAAAGGCACCAGAGAGGTTACGCAATTGCCCAAGGTCACCCAGCGGGCAGGGTGAGCTGGGTCTGAGGCGGGAGGGGCCCAGCCCCCGGCAACGCTCCTGTGCTGCTAACAGGGAACAGCTGACCGTGGCCTCGGCCTTAGCCTCGGCCATGGGGGCAGGGAAGGGGAGCAGAGTGCGGCTGAGGGAGGGGGTGAGGGAGGGGCCCTGCGGCCTGTTCCCCACCGGGGAGTCCCAGGCTCACTGCTGGTTCCTAGCTCCCTGGTGGGGCCTTTATCTCCCTTCGCGGCCCCCACCCCCAAACCTTCCTCCCGGTAAACCCCTGCACGGCCCGGCCAAGCGTCAGCCTCGCCGCTGGCATTCAAGGCCTCACCCTTCACTAGCCCCCTGCCTTCCCCTTTCCTTCCTCCACCTCCAAGGTCAGCACATGTGCCTCTTCCAGGAAGCCTTCCTGATCTTCTTCCCTCATCAGGAAGGAATTCTCTTCCTCCGAGACCCTCAGCACTCAGCACAAGGGACCACTACTGTGTTTGGTGAGGTGAACAGCCCGTGAGGCAGGATGGGCTTTCCGGAAAGCTCAGGGCAGAAAGGCATCACCCCCCACAGCAGAAACTGGATCAGAGCAGGCCACAGATCCAGAGGAGCAATTGTTGCCTATTAACCTGGGGACGGGGGAGGGGGTGGACCCTGCCCTGGGCCCTCACAGGGGGAAGGGCAGTGGGGCATGAACGGCACCCAGAGGCCTTCTCCAGCTTCAGGCAGGCTGGGCCTCAATCCCCAAAGAGCCATCGTCCCTCCCCACCCCTCCCTCGGGTCCGGCCACAACCCCAGACACTCCAGGCATGCCCGCACCTCAGGACCTTTGCACTGGCCGTGTGCTCTCTCCCGGGCTTCACCGGCTCCCGCGGCATCCCCTCCTCACGGGGCCTCCCCTGTGGGCCCAGCCCCTCGCCAGCTCACACCCAGCAACACCCTAGTCGTTTATGTTGTTTCTTATTTCCCCACAAGGACAGGATCTCTTTCTGTCCCCGCCACGTCCCCAGCGCGCAGTGAACAGCAGAATTCGGTGAACGTTCACTGGACCGGAGACTCAGAGTCTTTACATTTTCAGAGGCAGCCCCGGCCCAGGGTCCCTCCCTGTCACGCTCCCGCCACGCCGAGGACCACTGTCCCGTGACCGGCTCCTCTTTCTTTTTTTTTTTTTTTGAAGAAACTCAGTGTCACATCAGACATTTATCTAAAACAGGCTCCCCACCTCCAGCCACCTCAGAAGGGCCCAGACGACCCAGTGTCGGGCGCCTGGGGGCTCAGTCGGTTAAGCCTCCAGGTCACGATCTCACGGTTCGTGGGTTCGAGCCCCGCGTCAGGCTCTGTGCGGGCGGCCCGGAGCCTGGAGCTGCTTGGAACTCTGCGCCCCCCTCTCTCTGCCCCTCCTCGTTCTCAAAAATAAACAAACATTAAAAATTTTTAATAAAAAGTAAAATTAAAAAAACAACTCAGTGTCCACTGACGGATAAACAGATACAACGCGTCCACCACACACAGGACGGACCCTCAGCCTCGAGCAGGACGAGGCGCCCACACCCGCCGCCCGGCGGACGGACCCTGAACACGCGACGCTCAGGTGCGGCCACCGCGCACGCGCACGTCCCGCGGGTGCGGCCACCGCGCACGCGCACGCCCCTCGGGTGATTCCACCGCGCACGCGCGCGTCCCTCGGGTGCGGCCACCGCGCACGCGCACGTCCCTCGGGTGCGGCCACCGCGCACGCGCACGCCCCTCGGGTGATTCCACCGCGCACGCGCACGCCCCTCGGGTGATTCCACCGCGCACGCGCGCGTCCCTCGGGTGCGGCCACCGCGCACGCGCACGTCCCTCGGGTGCGGCCACCGCGCACGCGCACGCCCCTCGGCCGCGAGCACGGACGAGGCGCCCACACCCGCCGCCCGGCGGACGGACCCTGAACACACGACGCTCAGGGAGGGAACCAGACACGGGAGGCCACGCGGGTGTGAGTCCACGTGCGTGACGCGTCCAGAACAGGCTCCTCCACGGGAGGGAGGGGGCTCGTGTGCACTGGGGGTTGGGGAGGGGACAGGGGTGCTTTTGAGCTGATGGAATGTTCTGGAAATAGAAAGAGGAGATGGTTGCACAACTATGTGAACTTACTGAAAACCACTGAATTGTATCCTTCCGACAGGTGGATTGTGTGGTGTGTGAACTGTGTCTCAGGAAGCTGGTAGAAAACACACACACACGTGCAGGGAGAAGGCGGGCGCGGGGCCCCATGGGCATCGTCAGATCCTGCGGCCCCGCCCGGGGCTCTCGGGGTCGGAAGGTTTGAGCACAAACCGACCCGGCAGCGCCTTCTCACAGTGCCAGAAATCACCGGGACTCCCCGTCGGGTCACCGGGCCTCCAGAGCCCGCAGTGCGGCCCCCGCACCCGCCATCTGCCGCCGGGTCCATGCAGCCACCCCACCCACTCCGTCCTCACCACACGGCCCGGGCGGGGCCCCTCCCAGTTCCCCGCCCGGCCCAGACTGCCCCAGCGATGGGCTCGGACGGTCCCTGAATTCCCGCTTTACCCCACACCCGCCCAGCAGAAGACAGACACCCCTGGGGCGCCTGGGGCCTCAGTCGGTTAAGCCTCCGACTCTGGATCTCGGCTCAGGCCAGGATCTCACAGGGCCTGAGTTCGAGCCCCGCGTCGGGCTCTGCGTCAGAACCTGCTCGGGACTCTGTCCGCGTGGGCCTGCCCCTCCCTGTGCGCGCGCTCGCTCTCTCCCAAAATACATAAATAAACATAAAAAGTTGTTCAAGAAGCAGACACACACCCCCCGGCCCAACTTCCCACGCCGCAGGGACCGAGACCACCCGCGGCTGCATGGAGCCCCCGGTCGGCGGGCCGGGCACCGGGGGATGGCGCCTTCTCCCTGGCCGAGGCGGCCTGTCCCTGCCGGCAGCTCCGACCACAAGGTTCTGAAGTCGGGTCTCTGCCACCCAGACACACCCCCCCCCCCCCCCCCCCCCCCCCCCCCCCGCCCTGGCGTTGTTCTCCAAGCTGTCCCAGTGACTGTCCACTCCGAGCCCTGACTTGGCCTCCGCTTCCAGGGCCCCTTTCTTGCGCCTTAGCTCAAAAACCTCCCTCCTCTCGCGCTTGGACGCCATCCGTGGCTGCCCTGCTGGGCGCCCCAGGAGCACAGAGCAAACAGCACTCCTTCCTGCTGGTGCTTTCTTTCCCACCACCGGGCCTTTGCACAGGCCGGTCCCCCAGCAGGCACGCCCCTCTGCCCACCTAGACACCCCATTAAATATGTCTCGTAGAGAAGGTGCAGGATGGCATGGACCAGGGACCTTCTCCACACCACAGAGGAGACCTCTGCGGGCCCCCTCAGGGCCCTAACCCTGCACAGGGCTCAGAGGGTCAGTGGGGAGCGTTAGTTACACGGGCAGATCACAGGTTTCCTGAATGGAGAAGGATGGAAGGAAATGGGGTCCCAGACCTGGACAAAGGGGACATGATTTTTTAAAGAACGTCAACCCACTTACAGCATCAAAATCTGAGACCTTGAGGATGGACCTCCCCACCTGTGGCCTCACCCCCCCTCCATGCCCCACTCCCAAATCAGCAGACATGGAAGGAAGGGTCCCTGGAGCAGGGGGAGGGGAGGCACAGGGCAGACAGTCCTGGGCGCCAAGAGTTGAGAGGCTAAAACACAGGAAGGTACAAAGACCACCCTCCATCCCCCACCCCCGGCAGCAGCTGAAAGCACCCAGGAGCAAATCCCAGCTATGTGGGCTCAGGAGTGTCACATCACCTCTCTGAGCCTCAGTTTCCCCACCTCACAGGGCTGCCCTAAGGATCAAGCAAGTTCACACGGACACAAAGCGCTCAGAGCAGGGCCCGGTACACAGCAAGCGCTGACTGAACGTTCCGCACCGTCCCACGCTCCTGGTCCGCTGTCACCCCAATGTTCTGTCCCTTCAAACCCACTCACTGTTCCAACGAGCGCCCCTGCTTTCACAAGGAAACGCTGCCGCGTCACCACGACAGGAGGGCAGACGCTGCTCACACAGACGCCGGAGTAAGAACGTTAAAAAAGAGATACAATGAGAATAAAAGCCAGTTATTACGTTCAATTATCACTAGACACTGCTGCCTTTTAACTGGCTCATCTCTCATTAAACGGAGATTAGCGAGTGTGAGCGAGGTGTGAAGGACCTGTTTTGCCCCCAGTTGAGACCTCCTCCTTGGAAAAAAGCCCAAGACTGGGGCCCGGAAGGACTCTGCTCTCTGAGCCCATTCTCGGGATTTAGGCATCAGCGTCCGCCCGCAGGGCCGCAGCCTCACCGGCTCCCAGGTCACTCCCGGGGCGCCTCTCACTCTGCGCCACCTGTCAGGGTGTCTGCTGTCTCGCCCTTGGTCTCCCTGCAGTTAGTCACTCAAGGATTTGGGTTAAACCCTTAGCTTATTGAATTAACACAAACTAACTTAATCTTTGATTAAATCCTTTAGTTAACAAAATTTTGATAAATTTTTCAGTTTATATTTAAAGTCTCTGACATCCCTGTAAGCCACCACCACCCCCAGTGACTGACGGCCAAGTCCACGGACAACGGAAGGGTGCAGCTGCCCGTGTCCCCTGGAGCAGGGCCACGAGAGGGAACGAGGGGCAGGTGCCCCAGGACGTACCAGTCGGAGCCTCTCCCCATCCCCGGCCACCCGAGCACAGGGGACAGAGGCCATCTCTCACGCCACTCAGTCCATGAACGCCAAGCCGGGCCCACATGTGCACCCAGAAAAACCAACGATCCACCCAACGCGGGCCCAAGGCAGCATATCTGAGCACAGGGGCCCTCCCTGTGCTGTGTGACTCGGAGGCGGCAGCTGGCCCTCTCTGGGCCTCAGGAGCTCCGCGGAGAATGAAAGGGACAGCGGAGAATGAAAGGGACAGCAGAGAATGAAAGGGACAGCGGGAAAGAAACAACCAGCGTACCCCCTCATTCCTCCACCCTGGGTGGGCCTTCTCCTGGGTTTTCACTCCTCATCCCCTGAGGCAGCCCCCTCCCCACAGCCACACTCTGCTCAGGGTCTGCAACCTGGAGGCTCAGAGGCTCCCCTTGGGCCTGGGGAGCAGAGCACATAAACAAGTCGGGGGACCTAACGCAGACACATCCGGGCTCTGGCTCCCCTGAGCCCCTGGCTGTGCTCCCGTGGGGGGGGGGGGGCAGGCTGGGCCTTTGTCTGGGTTTTCAAAAGCAGAGGACACAGGGTGTCGCCTTCCTGGGGAGGGCGGGAGGGAGCAGCCCGCACCCAGCTGAGGGTGTGGCGGGTCATGGGTGAATCCCTGGAGGAGAGCTGTCGGCTCAGAAAACACACCCAGTGGGAAGGACGGGGGGAGCAGGCCCGGCGGGGGGGGAGGGGGGGGAGGGCGGCTGGACCTCCGGGTCCTGGCCTCGGCCAGGGTGGGGACCTGGCCGGCAGAGGCTGCTGACGGCCTCACACACCGTGGGGGACTGCAGACACCACCTCCCACCCCCTGACCATGTACACACAGCCCACAACCTTCCAGTGCCCACCTGTGGGAGTGGGGCTGGGGGTACCCGATGCCAGGAGGGAGGGCACTCTGCCTGAAATGACTGTGCACACTCACGGAGCACCTGCGTGTGCAAGAGCCTCCTGCGCGGGCAGCGCCTCACCTAACCCTGGGGCACCAGGCTTCCCCTCCCCGCTCCACTTGCCCCTCGGGCCTGTGGTGCAAGTCACCAGACTCTTGGCCGCACCGTTTGGGGCCCCATCTTGGGGACACCTTCCTTGGGAAGGGATCAAGACCCACGTCGCAGGCCGGAAAGCACCTGGACCTCCAGGATCACACACGTCTCACACCAGGAAGGCTGCTGAGAGGTCCCCTCCCTCCGGCCGTATTCAGGACATCTGGCGGCTGGACCCCGGCCCCAGCGGGCGCTCCTGACAGCCCTGTGGCCCCGGGGGGAGGCAGCCAGGCCGACGGAGGGCTGGTGTGTCCAGGGCGCGGGGCGCGGGAGCTCGAGCCGGAGGTTGGGGGGGGGCGGTGGTGAGCCGAGCGCCAGGGCGATGCGGTGGAGAGGGGTCGGCCCATCACCCCAGGGCTCCCGCTCTGGAGCCCACAGGTGGCTGAGGGTCGAGGCTAGCCCCGGGGACGCGGGCAGGGCGCGGGCGGGGTCGGGAAGAGACACGGCAGCCCCCTCGCCAGCGCCCCGGGCCGCCCCCCACCCGCCTCTGCCGCCCCGTCCCTATCAGCCCGTGGGCCGCCGGGGTCGGGGATGGGGGAGGCCTTAGGGCGGGCGCGGCCCAGCCCAAGTCTTTCCCCAGCCGAGCTGGGAGGCCCGGGCGCCCCTCGCCACCTTCGTCTCCGCGCGGCGGCCGCGACGCGCCCCGCCGAGGGACGGGAGATGGGGGGGAGGCCTCGCCCCTCCCTCGCCGCCCCCCCCCCGGGGTCCCCGAGCCCCCCGCCCCCGGCCCGAGCGCGCCTACTCACTCCATCTCCACGCCGAGGTCCGGGTGGCTCCGCGGTGCTGGGCGGGGGCGGGCGCCGGGCGGGCGCGGGGGCGGGGGGCTCGGGGTGCAGGCGGGCCGCGCTGGGGGCCCTGGTGGGCTAAGGCCTGGCGGCCGGGGCTGCGCGGCGCGGGGGCGGCGGCGGCACCGGCTCGGGCATCGCCCCGCGCGCGGCTGTTTATTGTCCGGGCGGCGGCGGGCGCGGGGGGTGGGCTGGGCGCGCGCGTCGCCGCCGCCGCCGCCGCCGCCGCCGCCGCGCGTCCTGCGCTCGCTCCCCGCGCGCTCCCTCCGGCTCGCGGCGCCGCGCCCCCTGCCGGCCGCCGCCCGCAGCCGCCGCGCCCCCCAGGAGCCCAGCGACCCGGGGCTCCCTCGCCGCGTCCCCCGCCCCCAGACCCCCGCCGCCGCCGCGGTCCCCGTCCCCAGCCCGGCGCCCCGGGCCCCCTGTCGCGCCCCCTTCTTAGTGCACTGGGCCCCCCCGCCCCCGCCACGGCCCCTGCCCCCAGCCGGGCGCACGGGGGCCCCCAGCGCCCTGCATTCCGTGTCCCAGGGCAGCCGCCTCTCTGGGCCTGCGGACGTAGGGTCCCCCCTGCCCAGAGCCTGGTCTGGAGGGCGGGGACGCGGACGGGGACCCGCAGCCTGAGAGAAGGACAGGTGGGACCCGGGGAGGGGCTCCGGGAGGTTCTCTGAGGGCGGACATCTCTCCAGCAAGCCGGAGGCCCAGGAGAGGCCAGGCACGGGAGCTGCCAGGCGGAGGGCACTGGCAGTGCAGGCGCCGGTGCCGAGGCCAACCGGACCCGGCGGACGTGGGCCTAGCGCTGGGCCCGGTCCTCGGGCCGGAGGAAGGTTGATACATTTAATCAGCCCCCTGCACCCCACCCCCGGCACCCACAGTCACACTGCGGCCCCTGCGGCCAGAGTGAATGAAGGGCAGTTCAGAGGGGCACAGAATGCAAGCTTCTTCCTGAGGGCACTGGGGAGCCATAGTAGAGTTTAGAGCAGGAGAGGATTCAGCCTGTCTTATTTCTGTGAAGGCCTTTCCTGCTGCCAGGAGGGGATTAAGGACAATAAGGGGGGGGTGGGCTTGGAGGCTGGGCCAGGCGGAGACACAGGTCGGTTCAGGATGGATCTTGAAAGGGGAGCCAACAAGATTCCACCAGATGGGATGTGGGTGACAGGTGTTGGGCCCCCGTCTCCTGGGGACCCCCTGGAAGGACACGGTGACAGGGTTGGAGTGATGACAAGGGTGGGCAGCTGGCCCCCCAGTTTGGGATTTCGTGGGACTTAGTCCCCAACATGCAGACCATGGCTCTCGTGAGAACACTAGCCCCTGGTCCTGAACGATTCTGGGCTCAGCAGGCGCTCGGGGGTGGGGGGGGAATAACCTGGAAAGGGCTCAGAATGGGAGGGACATTGATACCTTTTCCTTAATGGATCTTGGCCTCCCTCTCTTTACGGTGAGTGTCCATTTGTTTAGCACTGAAGCAGTGAGACAGAATAGCAAGCTGAGAACAGCCAGGAAAGTCCTGAGAAGGATCAGGGGCCCCGGGGCCGAGGGCCAGCTCAGCTCACACACCCTGTGTGTCCCTGGGTCTCTCTTAGGCTCTCTGGGCCTCACTTCCCCAGCCCCTAGGTCTGCTGGGAGGGCCGACGAAGCGGATCCACACGAGGCCTTGGAGCAGCGCCCAGCACACACCGGCTCAGGGGTTGGCCCTTTTTCTGTAAAGGGCCAGACAGTAAACATTTTCAGCACTGCAGGCCGGTGTCTGTCGCAAGGCCTCCGCCGTCGCAGCGTGAAAGCAGCCAGAGGCAACACGCAAGGGCGTCCGTGCGGCTGTGTGCCAGCAAAACTGTGTAGAAAACAGGTGCCAGGCCAGATTTGACCCCGCGCTAAGTGCTCAGCAGAAGTGGGCTGTGTGTGCGTTCGCCACTGCGCCCCTGCCTCTGTGTCCATTAAGCCCCCAAACGTTTCTTGTGCACCTACTGCTGCCCTGACACTGTTTGGCGCCAGGGTCACAGAAGCCTTGTCCTCGGAGAGGGGGCGCCTTTTGTCTACTACATAAATGATGCAAGGCTTGAGGTTTGCATTTTGTCCGGGAACGGGAGGGAAAGGAGACGGTACTGTCGGAGCCGGGCAGGTGGGCGCAGGGTCCGCGTCCCCACGAACCATTCCTGTCCCTTCCCAGCCCCAAACTTCCCAGGGGGCCCGCCTCCCTCTAATCGAAAGCAAAGCCCTCCCTGAGGCTCTCAGGGTCCCTGAACAGGGACCCCAACATTCACAGACTCAGGTGCACAGGCAGCGCCTTCTGGGGACCACCCTGGAGGAGGCAGCAGAGGAGCCGGGGGGCATCAGGCAGAGATGGTGGCTGGGCGCCTGGGCAGGCGGCACACGTGGCCGGCAGGTGCGCGGTGGGCTGGAGCCGAGCTTTCTCCCCAAGAAGCAGCCGCATCACCCACTTCCCCTCCTCTCCGCTCGGCGCCCTGCGGCCGCATCCCAGTCGGGGGGGGGGTGTCAGTCACTAGACCCTTGGCTCACCCCTCCCCCGGCCACTTGGACACTCCTTCCCCTCTGCTCCTCCTGGGCATGCCCCCCGGGGCTCTGCCCAGCACCCCTGGCCCTGCCCTGACCTCCTGCCCCCAGGACATCCTCTGAGGCCCTGGCACGTCAGGAGGCTCTCACACTGGGCTCCGTGTCGGCCCCCCAAAGCCCACTCCTCCCCTGTCACTGAGTCAGACGCCCCCCCCTTCCCCAGCCACGACCCCAGCTCAGGCCTTGTGTCCTGTCCCCCGTGCCTCCCAGGTGTCCCTGCTTCCTCTGTGGATGCCACTGTCACCAGGATGTCTTCCCTGATGCGTCCCCATCAGATGCCTGCCGTGTCCCCAGCACCCAAGGGCCAGCACACAGTAGGTGCTCAGTAAACTCCCGTGGGATGAGTGGTTTCCCATCTCCCGCTGTGCGCTCTGACTCCCCCCGTGGGGAAGAGGGTGCTGGTGCTGTTTGCCGGTGGGCGCCCAGCCCCGTGCAGACCCTTTGCGGACACTCTCAAGATGCCCCAGGGTGACCTGTTCCCCAGGTGTGGGGGGCCCTGGCCAGGCTGCTTCCCGCAGGGCCCTCCCCAGTCGGAAATCCGGAGCCATGAAGGCAGACAAGGCGGGCAGAGTTGGTGGGGCTCGGGCCCTCTAGCCGCAGTTTACCCACTGGAGGAACAGGCTCGCTCGAGGATCCCCGTGTACGAGGCACTCACTCCTGCACCCCTTCCTCGGCTCTCTGTCAATGCCACGTGCATTGTGGCCCTGGCAAGTGCGGGGTCCGAGTCCGAGAGGCGCTGGCGGGACACCGGGCACCCTTGGGCGAGGCAGCACGCCATCCGTTTCAAGGAGCAAGAAGTGATTTCCCTGGAAAGCCCTTTAAGTGAGAGAAACAGAGTGTGAGGGTCAGACAGAGGGTCGCCGAGGGACGCCTGCCCGTCCCCCCGGCCCGGGCCTGTTCTAGGTGCTGCTACGGCTCCTGCCCAGGGCTGAGCCCCCGGCACAGACAGGCTAAGTGGGGTCCCTGGGCTCCTACGCCGCGCCTGCAGCCTCCAGGGAAGGTCGTAAGCTTTTCTCAAGTCTCCGTGGCTCCAGACACACTCCCCCCACCTCACCTCTGCGGGCCCGGGAACCTCTCCTTCACCCTGGCTGTGAGGGGGTGCGCCTCCTGACCCCGTCTCCACACCCTGGCCCAGGACGCGGGCAAATATGGATGCGATGCATACAGGGCTGGGGCCCGGGTAGACTTGGGGCCGCTACGTCATCAGGCAACTGGGGGTGCTCTCGGGAGGCGGGCGACCCCAGGAAGGTCACTGGGCTCCTCCACTCGTCAGGTGGAGATGACAGGTGTGGGGCATGCACAGGGCCAGGGGCTCACGAAGCCACAGTGAGGAGAACTGAGACCCTCCCCTGACTCTTATTTACACAGAGCGTCGAGGGTGCTGAGACGGGCCTGGGACTCGCCCCTGGGTCCCCCCACCGCCCCCGGGTCCCCACACCCCCCGGGTCCCCACACCCCCCGGGTCCCCACACCCCTGCCAGGGCCCGGGAAGGGGTGAGCCAGACGCGAGAGGCCGCGTACCCAGAGGGGAGGGGCTCCAGAGGACCCCTCCCCAGCTCAGGTTGGCCCTGCACAGAGCAGCACGGCAGAATGGCCCTGGGCGCCCCAGCTTCCAAAGGTACAGGAGACGCGACCATTTGAGGTGATGTAGCCGCCAGCTCGGCTGAGGCAGCCTGGGGTCTCGTCTGCACGTCGTCCCGGGGAGGCTGCGTTCTCTGCACCCGATTGTTGCTCAGGAAAAGAAATCCATCTGACTGACCGTGAGTTAATCTCCTCAACATGCAAAGAGCTCCAACAAGTCAATAACAAACTAAGTGTTCAGTAAAGGGGCTCTGGTCTCACTGTCGTCCTCGCCATCACCGCGGCTCAGTCTGCTCTGAACGGGAGAGCCGCCCAGTCCTCCGCGGGGAGGCCCTTCGAGGACTGGAGTCCAGAGTTGTGGATGGTGGACCCCGTGCTGTGCAGCCCGGACGAGTCAGGCTCCCTCTCTGGGCCTCAGTTTGGGAAATGGAAACACTGGCCCCCACCCCGTTCCTCAGGGCTTTAGAGATCTTGCTTGTTTGACCACCAAGGACGAAGGACGGTTATTTGTTTCATAATCATTCACCAGATGGGAAGGAAATAGACGTGGCTGTGGACAGAATCAGCCGTCGCAGAGGCAGCAGCGCTGGCCTGAGGCCGCAGCCCTGCCCGTCGTTCCCTCGCTGTGTGACCTTGGCCGAGGCACTCACCCTCTCTGTGTATCAGTGTCTCCATCGGTCACGGGCACAGAAACCATTCCGATGACCCCAGGCTGTAGGGCCAAAGGGGACCCCTGTGGCTTCGGGCCGGGACCCCCCAGCCCCTCAGCGGGTGCGTGGAGCCCGGAGCAGACAGCCGCCAGCTGGGGCTGGGCTCTGGGGGCCGCGTGAGGTCGGATGCCGGCGGGAGCGAGCAACCGTGACACCACCTTGTGGTGTCTTCCCGGCAGGTTCTCGGGGCGGCTGGTCTGACGCGTCACCGCAGGCTCGGTGGCTCAGAGTAACGTTCGCGTCGCGGGCCCCGCGCTCCGGGCCACGGCCTCCAGGCAGCCGCTCCACCCTCACCTGCCGCTTTCCAGGCTCCGGGCCTTGTCTGTGGAGTGGGGTCATGACCCCGGCAATCTAATGGCCACGTGGACTGGGGGGCACTAACCACGGCCCCAAACACGTCCCTGCCCTGGTCCCAGGGTGAGGGACCTGTCGTATCGTGAAGCGGGGTCACCTGGGTGCCCGGGGGCCCAGCGTCCTCACGAGCAGGAGGCAGAGAGGTGGGCCGACCCTGCGTTGCTCTGGAAGCCGGAAAAGCGGGGAGACAGGTCTCCCTGGGGCCCCGGGTGTCAGGGCTTCCGAGCCCAGGGCCATCGGGACCAGCGTGGGGTGACCGGGCCCGGCAGCCCGGAGGCTGGCAGTCACACGGACACGCCAGGCAAGTTCAAGTCTGGGCAGCACCTGGGGCTGTGGTCACAGGCTCCCCTCTCCCGGCTTTGCCCCACAGGGACCCTGAGAGGTGGCGCCCCGAGGCCTCTGCATGGCGTCCCTGAAGCCGAGTGAGCGGTCGGGGCCTGGAGGGGGGCTGGGGCTGGGCTGCGGGTCTGGGGGGCTGCAGCCGCAGGACGCGTCTGGCATCGCGTGGCTTTGCCCTGCTGCCCTGTCATGGCCACCGTCCCTCCCCGGCCCCGCGAGGTGGTCGGGCCGGCAGAGGTGGGAGGGGCACTCCAGTGTCAGGCGACCCTCCGGGGCAGCCGCCGAGCCCACCGGCCCCGGGTGCCGGCATCGCCCCTGGCGAGGGGCCCTGACGAGAGGCGCCCTCCGCTGCCCGCGCCGGGTGGTGAGGCGTGCGCGGGGAGCCGGCTTCCCAGACGCCCACACCCATGTCCCCACCCGCGTCCTGGGTCAGGCTCACTGGTGGGTGGGGCAGGACAGGCTCCCCAGGCCCCTCCCGCACCAGCCTCTGCGTCTGGGGCCCCAGGGACCCGTCACCACAGCCTGTGCTTCACCGTGTCCCCCATCGCCTGAGCCTGCAGGACGTCAGCACCGTGGGCGGGGGCCTCGGTCACACTCCCGTCTCCAGCTCCTGCCAGAGGCTGGTATACAGTAGGCACTCAGTAAGTGCAACAAAGGCAGCAACCATCTCAGGGCTTTCCGGGGACTCGCAGCCCCGAGGTCGGGCTGGGGTGCACGTGGGGATCAGGTGGCAGTGGGCCAGGCCCCGTTCGGCTGGGGGGGTCAGCGCCACACCCCTGGGAGGCAGCTGTGGGCGCGGTGCGTGCCGGCCACGTACCAGCTGCTGTGGGAAGCCCCCTGCCCGCGCTCCGGGGGCAGATGCAGGCAAACCAAGGCTCAGAGCAGTCAGGGAGCCCTGGGGTCACCGGGCCCTGCAGAGCCAGGCTTTGCCCCAGGCAGGCAGCCCCTGGGGCCCCATGCCTACCCCCCCCCCCCCCCCCCCCCCCCCCCCCCCCCCCCCCCCCCCCCCCCCCCCCCCCCCCCCCCCCCCCCCCCCCCCCCCCCCCCTGGACTGTTGGCGGCCCAGGCCGGGGAGTCAGGACGCTTCGCAGAGACGCCTGCACAGAACTGGGCGTTGCTGGTGCGGCCTGGCCGACTCCAACCACAGGCCACAGTCAGGTTCCCCCTTTCCCGGCCCCTCGGGGAGGGCGGGGGCCATGTCCTGCAGAGCTCTGGAGGGAGCCACCCGCCAGTGACAGCCATGGGGCCCGGGGCGTCGGGGCTGGGCCGCCTGCTGCTGGTCGCGTCTGTGGCCCTCACACTGCCCACGGGGCCCCCAGGTAAGAGCCACCGACCCGGTGCAGCTCCTCACCCCTCTGGGTCGCCGCCCCTCGTGGCCTCAGCTGGGACTGGGGACTGGGGTGGAGGCCCAGGACCCCTCCCAGCTCACCCAAGGCCCTGGTCCGGGCGCCTCGCCCCCACTCCGCCCCCACCCCAGCCGGTGCGCGAGCCCTCCAGTCCCCTTCTCTGTCCCTCCCTGACACGCCCCGCCCTGCCTGCAGGCTCGAGAGGAGCCCGGATCATTGGGGGCCACGAGGTGAAGCCCCACTCCCGGCCCTACATGGTGTCTGTGACCTTCGCGGGCCAGCACCACTGTGGAGGCTTCCTGCTCCGCGCCCGCTGGGTGGTCTCCGCCGCCCACTGCTTCAACCACAGGTGAGCCACCCCGGGGCCGCCCCCCCCCCCCGCTGCCGCTCGGGCCCCAGGCCCCCAGCTCCAGGCAGCAAGGGGGGGCTTGGCGAGAAAAGTGTGTAAGGAGTGACGGTGTGACCGCAGCCGGGGCGACAGCCCTGTGTCCGCTCTGAGTTTCCTGTTGAATAACCACAGCCATTAACACTGAAAGCACTCGAGGCAGTCGTTTCGCCGAGGCGAGAACTGCCACGTTACAGTCGGATGGCATCCGTCCCAAGCACCTCGTTCTCATATTTATTAATGACAATATCGCGACAATCTGGGTGAACGCTGTAACTGAGGTGGAAACGGAAATAAACGTAATTACGACCGTGGGGCACGCGGAGACCCCAGTCTCGCCCTCAATTCCCCCGCCCCCTGCAGGGACCCCCGGACGGGCCTGGTGGTGCTGGGGGCTCACGTCCTGCACAGCTCGGAGCCCACACAACAGGTGCTCGGCATCTCGGCTGTCGTCAGGCACCCGGACTACCAGCCCGCCACCCACGCCAATGACATCTGTCTGCTGCAGGTGAGCCTTGCGGGGACCCCCATAATGACGTGGATGTTTTCAAAACACCTGTAAAGTCCTGTGAGCACCCAAGTCAGGCCATGTCCCGCCTCTGCCCTCCGTGCCTCCCACTCTCTCCCCTCAGTCTCCCCTCCCCGGGGGCCGACTGAGCCATCGGCGTTCCCCCTCATGCCCCCACCCCCGGGCCTTTGCACCGGCTGCACCCCCTCCGGGCACCATTCCCCCACACACTGCAGGGCCTTCTCGCTCGACTCTTCCGAGCCTTCACGTCCCCTTCTCTGGGGCCTCCCTAGAGAAGCCCCGTTCTGCCTCCTGCCCTCCCCCGGCCCCCCGTCTGCCCATCCCGTCCCTCTGTCCCTTCTTTCCTGTGTCCACTGCAGCCGAAACCATTTGCTTCCTCACCGGCGTTCACTGCCTCCTCCTCCAGGCTTGCGCGCAGGGATTTTCATCTCCTTATGGCCATTTATGGCGCACAGCAGGCCCCGATATTCACGCCGAGAGGGGAAGCGGGTGAGACTCTAGGACATCAGACACTCCACCCACTGGCCCCCAGACCCTGTATGGGGTTTCTGGGCAGGGAGCGTCTCCTCCCATAAATGTGAGCTTCCCTCCCCGCCCACACAGGGGCATCCCTCCTGGGCACCCCGCCCCCGCCCCCG
>NW_024080936.1:174234-294760 GCF_003009895.1 Hyaena hyaena | reverse complement strand
GGGGGCCGGGCCCCCCCCCCCAGCCCAGGCTCTAGGGCCCCACATTCAATTCCAGGCACTCCCTCCGCCAGGGCCTCCGTTTTAAAGGGAAAACTCCTCAGGCCTGCCCTCCAAATGTGGTGAAAGTCAAAACAGAGATGCTCAACGTAACAGAAATAGGTTCCTGGGAACAAAAGGGTTTGGGGGGTGGTGTTTTCGTAGCAAGATGAAAAGGGGGCAGCGAGTGTCGGCGGCCAAAGCTTGCATGTGGATTTTGCTCATCTGGGAAACCCCAAAACCTGGAACCCACGGTTCTGGTCACCCATCCCATTATGCAGCTGCGGAAACTGAGGCTGGGGTGTGGTCGGGAGTATGGCCGCGGTTAGGGCGCACCCAAACCAGGGGCCCGAGTCATTCATCCCGTAAACGTTGACTGTGCGTCCGCCAGCTGCGTGCTGGGCACTGGAGTCAAAGCCATGAACAAACAGCCCCAGGGCTGGTCCACTGGCTGGCATCTGGGTAAACCGGCCGTGGCAGGGGCACGTGGGGCCCCAGAGGAGGCTCCTGTCCTATCCTGGGAGTCCAGGAAGGCTCCCTGGAGGAGGTGACATCTAAGCTGAGACCTGAAGGCTGGATAGGAAGGGCGTTCCAGCTGGGGAGGGCAGGGACAGGGAAAGACAAGAAATTCGTTCTGGCTGGAGGGACGGCTGAACGGAGAGCCAAGAGGTGTTGTCCCAGAACAACGGGGGCCACAGCAAGGCTTACAAGCAGGGGAGATGCTGGCTAGAAGGACGCAGCTGGCAGCCGGGTCGGCCAGCGTCCGGGTCTGAGGTGGGGAGGCCTGCTGGGCACGTTCTCCTCACAGCCTGTGACAGCCCTGCTGATTTCTCCCCACGAGGCCACGCAGAGACAAGGTCACGACGGGAGAACTGCGGCAGGAAGAGGGACGGGCGGTTGGGGGTAAACCCCAAATCAGCGGTCTCTTTGCAGCTCAACAGCTCGGCCGCCCTGGGCCCTGCGGTGGGGCTGCTGAGGCTGCCACGGAGGGACGCCGCGCCCCCCCGGGCTGGCGCACGCTGCCAGGTGGCGGGCTGGGGCTCTGTGTCCGACTTCGAGGACCTGCCGCCGGGGCTGATGGAGGCTGACGTCCGCGTGCTGGGCCTGGACATCTGCAACAGCTCCTGGAAGGGCCAGCTGAGCCCGGCCATGCTCTGCACCCACAGCGGGGACCGCCGGAGGCGTGGCTTCTGCTCGGTAAGACACGGTCCCCAGCCTACCTTCCTGCAATATGGGCAAACCGAGGCCCGCAGAGAGGGTTAGATAGGCAGGGGCTTGAGAACTACGTCCTTAAGCTCACCTTTGACCAGATGAGGCCTCAATAATACCTGAGAGAAGAAAGACTTTTCCAAGGTCACAGAGCCGTCGCGGACAGCTGTGTGGACCGCACATCGCACTAAGGGCTACATATTTGTGTATTTATAAGCCGTGTTCAGCAGGGAGCAGTGACATTCCCATCAAGGAGTTCCCGCTCCCGAAGCCCTGTGTGGACTCGCGGCAGCCCTGGCCCTGGGGCTGAGGGAGAAACGCAACCTGAAGGATTTTTGGTTCCTGGCAAGAGGGTGTAGTGATGCAAAACATTCTGGAGTCACGCTGCCTGCCTCCAGATCCAGACTGTGACTCTTCCCAGGTGTGTGACCTTGGAAAAGTCCCCGCACTCTTCTGGGCCTGTCATGATCTGTAAAACTGCCACACTAATAGCACGTACTTCCCAGGGTCAGAGTGATTCCAGATTACAGTCACTGGTAGAATTGGGAAAGGGGCCGGAGGGGAGAGAGCAGGCATTTCGGAGTGAGTATTCAGGGAGCCTTCTCTGCGGAGAGCACCTTGGAGCCGAGACTTGAAGGAGCCTGGAGGAGACCTGAGGGAAGGCGTGCCAGGCACAGACACCCGTCACAGGGCCGCGTGGACAGCCACGCAAGTCGCGTGCTGCGCAAAGTACTGCGGCCTTGCGTATTTACACCAGCAGAGTCCAGCGGGGGCCGGAACAGGTCTCAAGGACACGGAAAAGGCCAGAGGCTGGAGCAAGCTTGGTTTGCTGCAGGAACAGCCCAGAAGGCTGGTGGGGTGGGCACCCAGAGAAAGGAGGGCAGACAGGTGGGCGGTGGGGGAGGGGGGCTCTAGGTGCTCAAGTCCCTTGAAGGCTGGAAGTTTAATTTTTGCTGGGAGAGGGCTAGGAAGCCTTGGAAGGGTTTCGAGGCAGGGAGGCCAGAGAAAGAGGCCCAGAGATGGACCCCTGACCTTGCCTTTCCCTCCACCCCCAGGCAGACTCCGGGGGGCCTCTGGTGTGCAGGAACCGGGCACATGGCCTGGTCTCCTTCTCTGGACTCTGGTGCGGCGACCCCAAGACCCCCGATGTGTACACGCAGGTGTCTGCCTTCGTAAGCTGGATATGGGATGTGGTTCGAAGGCCCAAATGGCCCGCAGCCCAGTCCCCTGCCCAGAGCCACTGGGCTCCTGAAGGAAGCGCCTGAACCACAACAGAGCTGGGCGCACAGGGAGGTGGTGACGACTCAGACAGCTCCCGCCTGGAAGGTCCATGCTGGGGGAGGGCACCTGGGGCCCCCAAACCCCAGGAAGCCTGGTGTGTGCGGGGTGGAGGGGGGGCAGGGTCGGCACCAGTTCCAAACGCAAAGGGGCAAAATGACCAAATAAAATGTTAACTGAACCGCCAGACGGTTCTGAACAGCAGTTCACCTCCAGGGTCTCTTCTGGCAGCGAGGCCGGGGCTCTGCCGCTGCCGCTGCCTCCCTCCCTGAGCCACCCCGAGCCTCCCGCTCATATGCCTCAGCTGGTCCCCCGGCTTCAGGCCCCAGGCCCCTCCCCCCCAACAGCCTACACTGAGGACAGCCCCTTGGCCTTTGCCCAAGCTGCGTCTTTCTCTCAAGACTCCAGCTAACCACACCCACGCGGAGGTGGGGACCCGAGGCCGGGGGTGGGGGCGCTCCCGGTCCTCAGTGTGGACTCTCAGGCCGGCCGGGCTCCACATGAAGTCTGTCCTTGCCTCTGAAACGTGCTTAGAATCCAGTGCCCAGCACGGGGGGTGTTCGGGCAAGTCCCAGCTGGCATCACCCTTGCCGTATTATTATTAATGGTATTATCGAGATGATCATACCCCCAGCCCTTCCAGGCCGGGTCTGTTTCTGGAGCCTAAACCAGCTGGCTTCTCCCGAGTGCCCGAAGTCCCCTCTTCCTGCCCTGTGAAGGCTTCCTTCCCCACTGCTGACCTCGCCCCGCTCCTCACCTACCTCAGCCCCCTCAGTGGCTGCTGCCCACTGCCCAGAGATGGACACTGAGGCCCAGAGACAGAGCCCCCCGCTCACCACCCTCACAGCACACTAGGCTCCCAGCTACCAAAGGGGGGCTACACAGAGGCTCAGAGAGAGGTAGACCGAGACTTGGACCCTCCAAAGTAGCTTTTTACAGTCTTTATTTCTTTGGTGAGGCAGGACCCCAGGGTGGGGAGGTGGCCTTGTTGGGGGGCTCGGGTGAACCCCGCTACTCAAAGGCACTTTTCTGGGCATCACAGGTAAGGCACTTCCGAGGGGCCAGGAGAGGATGAATACAACCGCCCCCCGCACGGCTCACTAAGCTCGGGGAGGTGGGCTCCTGCCTGTTGGGCCCCCCGTGTCAGGTCCGAGCCTTGGCCACATGCAGACGTGAGGAGGTGACACTCAGCAACAGTCCAGAGAGAAGGCAGCAACTCGGCCCAGGCCAGCGTGTGGCAAGCACCCAGACCCCGGGGCCAGCTGGTGGGTGAGGCAGGTCTGCCTGGAGACTGAGCTTAGAGGCTCGGCCAAGGCAAGTCTCATGGGACGAGGGGTCCTGGACTGGGCCTTACCTGCGGGGGGGGGGGGGGGGGGGGGGGGGGGGGGGGGGGGGGTGGGCACTGAGACACATGGCTCTAGGAGGCAGGTGTGCAGTGGGCCTCGGCACAGACACCCCACGGTGGGTGAACGGGGGCTCTTAATGGGTCCCACTGGGTCCTGCCCAAAGTGCACTGGGCAACACTAGGCACGGTGTTCTGTTCTAGCCTCTCTGGCCAGAGGCCTCCCCTCCTCCACCCCTCAGGCGCCACCACGGGACGTCCTGGGGACATAAATGGAGGCACAGGTGGAAGGCAAGGCCTGGAGTCCTCGAGCGGGTTGTGGACAGCGGCTGCTTCCTTGACCTATCTGGGGCCTGGGCAGGTTCTGCGACTCATGTGTACAAAACCAGGCTGGGGACCCTTCGTTACTCCCAATCGGCTGTCTAGCAGGCCGGGGTGCCTCTTCATTAACCGCTGGCGGGCAATGCCCAGGCCTCTCCGTGGTGACGAAAATAAAGCTACCCCCTGGAGAAGCATGGGGTCCTCAGGGGCAGCTCGCGCCTGGAGCGGGAGCCCCACCTACCAGCCCCACGCCCAGGCCCCCTCCCCCCAAGCCTTCCAAGGTACTGGGGGGGGGGCTCCAGGGCCCCTCCCAGGTGGTCCCGGCCCAGGCTCTGGAGAGTGTCCACGGGACATAAATTAGACTCGGCAGTGGCAATAAATAAAACGGGGAGTCCTTGAACGCCAGGCCCAAGCCGGCCCCACGGGCTCACACGAAGTTCTCCTCCTCCGCCTCCGCCGCCGCCGCCGGCTCAGGGGTGCCTGAAGCGCGGGAGGGGCGAAAAGAACCGTGGGGACGCGGCCGGGGGCGGAGGCCGGCCCCGCCGCCGCCGCCGCCGCCGCCGCCCGCTCCGCGCCGCACCTGCGCAGCTGCCCGGGTGGCGCACGCCGATCGAGCGGCCCCGGAAGCAGGTGGCCTGGCGCAGGTGGCACGAAGACAGGTAGGTGACGTTGTCGTTGCCGCACAGCTCCTGGCCGGGGCCGGAGGGCGCGGGGCAGGGCGCCGCGCGACACACCACGCAGTGGGCGCTGCCGGTCTGGTCCACCACGCACGACTGCGGCCGCGGGCACGTCACGTGCGCGCACGACTCTGCGAGCGGGGCGCCGGGGCGCGTCAGGGGGGCGGGCCGCGCCGGGAGCCCCCCCCCCGCCCCCCCGTCCCCCAGCCAGGCCCCGCCCCGCCGGCCGCACCCGCGAACCCCTCCCGGAGTCACGCACCGCAGTCCCTCACCCCGTGAGAGCCTCCCGTCCCGGGGCCCCGCCCCGCGCTTCCTCCTTCCGACCGACCCGGCGGAAGACCCGGGGCGGCGGCGCTCCCCCGTCGCCGGGCCCCGCCCCCGCCCCGCCCGCACGTACTGCGGCAGCGGCCGGGGTACATGACGCGCAGGTCCGGGTGGCCGCGGCAGCGCGCGGCGCGCAGCTCGCACTCGTCGCGGTAGGTGGCGCCGTCGGAGCCGCAGACCTGCAGGCGCGCCGGGAGCCCCGCGCAGTCGGGCGCGCACTCGCAGCGCGGGCGGCCCCCCTGCATGCGGCACGTCTTGCCGGGGCCGCACTCCACGCCCTCGCACGAATCTGCGGACACAGGGCACGCGCGCGTGGGGGGGGCGGGGAGCGCGTGGCCGGGGCCGGGCGTCCTCGGAGCCCGAGGCGCTCCCGCCCCCTGCTCTGACGCCAGAGGCCGGGCGGGGGTCGGGGAACCCCGGGGAGGGCGCCTGGGTCCAAGTATGGGTGCGGGATCCGTCGGGGCCGAGACCAGCCGGGGGCCCGGTGGGCTGGAGTCGAGGCTGCGCCTGGGCTTGGGGCTCGGTCTGGAGGCGGGGCTCAGAGCGGGCGGGAGTGGGGAGTCCTGCCCGGATTCTGGGGGTGCGGGAACGAGCTGCCAGTGCCGCTCCGCGGCGGGGCCGTCCGCTCGGGCTGGCGTCCGTTCCCGGATTTATGCGCGGTCGTGGGAAGGCCGGCCCGGGCCCGGGGCCGACTGCGTCAGCAGAGCGGGGCCCCACCCCGTCCCGGCGCGGGTCAGGGGAGGACCGGCGGCGTCTGTGTCCCCCGCTCCCCCCCCCCCCCCCCCTGTCGGGACCAACCCGGAGGAGGCATCCGCATCCGGGAGGGCAGGGCGTTGGCAACCGGCCTGAGGCTCATTTCCTGGGGAGTGGGCTTCCCACCTCCCGAGCCCTGTGAACCGGGGGGTTCCCCCTCCCCGCCAGCCCTATTTCTCTGGCAGGGAAACAGGCCCGGCCAGGGCAGGTCTCTCCCTGGGGTCTCCGCCCCCACCCAGCCCAGGACCTTCGGAAACCCACACCCATTAATGCGCTGCTCCTCTTACGGGGCACTCCCGGGCTCCCTGCAGTCTCCCAACCACCCCTAGGAGGTGATGCCATTTTGCTAGCGGTTTACAAAAGGGGGCTCCTGAGGCCCTGTCACAGCTGTGCGTGGAGGAGGGCCAGGGGCCCCTCGGCATGAGAACTCCAGGCCAGACCCCCGATGAGACGCCCCACCTCTGTTACTTGTGGGCCTGGAGGCTAGGCTTGAGCTCTTGAGAGAGCGGCCTCAGTTTCCCTGTGTGTAAGTGAAGCTGACGGGGGCACCCACCCTAGGGAGGAGCATGAGCATAACACGAGCTGGTGCGCTGGTGCCCCCACCCAGGCAGAGGCAGGGCATGTGGGCAGCACCTGGACGCCTCCCACGCCGCCTGCCCGCACACATCTGGAAGCACTCCCCCTGGGTGGCTTCACAAGCAGAACGGAAGTGGGAGAACTGTGTTCCCTTCCCCAAGGCCAGATGAGATGGGGGGGGGGGGGGTCTGGACCTTCTCACGCCCAGGCCAGGCACTTCCTGAAGTCTGTCCTCCTCCCAGAACCCAGAGTGGGTTCTGGAGGGAGTCAGGGCACATGGCAGTGAGTCCAAGACCACCCAGCCAGGCTGATCAGGGATTAATCACATCCCGGTGGCCAGCTGGGCTCCGGGCTTGGCCCTCCGCTCCGGCCTCCTCCCTGCTCCCCTGCCCTGACCCCACCCACTAGGGCCTGATCCCATACATTCTCTGTCTGGCAAACTCCTTCCTAAACACACTCCGACACCCTACTACTAATGCCCACTTCCTTTAAGCCATGCCTCACACCACCTCTGGGCCCTGACAGTTTCAGCCCTGGCCAGAGAGCCCTGGGACAATCCCCAGCCCCTTCTCCGGGACGGACAATACGTCTTGGCTTATTCACTCAATCATTCTGCCTTCAGAGAGCTCCTAGTCTGATGAAAGAGGCAGCATTTCTCAGAACATGATCCAGAAGGCACAGACTTATTAAACACGCATCTGTGGTCTCACCACAGATCACTGGAATCTGGGGTTATGGGCAGATTACGTGTTTGGGAACACCAGCTGTGGAGTCACAAACCCAAAGGGCCAGTTAGGAAAATCCGTCTTCCCGGGACTTGGGCGTGAGTCGAGTGTACCAGGAGGACTGCAGGTGGGAAAGGCCATCCAGGCAGAGGGCTCAGCATGAGCAAGGGCCGAGAGGCTAGGGACCAAGCTGGGGAGCCCTCCGAGCCGCGTCCTGAATCCTCAGCGCAGGGAGGCTGAGGCCTGGAACCTCGGGTCCACTCCTCTCTCTGAGCCCTGGGTCCCTCCACAAACACCCTTCCCGGTGGCCTCACCCTCCTCCTGCGTACCCCCAGGGTGGGGAGCTCATTCTCGGCTGCCCCACCTGCTACACGGTGACCCTGACGTGTGGCCGATGCCCCGGGCTCACCTTTGCAGGGGAGGCAGTGGACAAGGCCCAAGAAGCCCAGAAGGCTGATCTTGTTCCCCGGGTGAGTGAAGTTGGACCAGGCCGTGTCGATGTTGCTGGTGGCACAGCACTCGGCTTGGCTCACGTCAGTCTTCAGCACCAGACTGCAGGTGGCCTCTCGGCCCTGCTGGAGCCAGCAGACCCCACCTGTGGACAAGGGGCACAGGTACCGCTGGACCAGAGGTGCCCTCCTATGTCACTGCCAACACCCAGGCCTTGACCTTCTGCCCAGCTCCCTGCCCGCGGGGGATGCATACAGTTGTGGCTCAGTAATTACAGAGGGGATGATTTGCTCCCAACTTGGGAAGCAGGGGCAGAGACCTGCACAGGTGCTCACATCCAGCTCTGGTCTGGATCCTTCTGGCATTCTTCTTCCTCTCTGAGCTCCACCCCACACACAGCCCTCACTCTTAGTGGGAAGCTCTCCCCACCCCACCCCCGACCCCGCTTCAGGCCCCCAGGCCCAGGCCTGGCGTCCTGCCTGACCAGTCAAACACTCAGAGCTGGACACGTCAGGCTCAGTGGGCCCTGGAGCCCCTCTCCGCCTCTGCCCTCTGTCTAGACAGGGCCCGAGGGCACGCAGAGCCCCCCTTGCCTGGCAGCCCCCCCCCTTGCCGGCCCGCCTCTTACTCACTCCAACTTGGGAACATTCCCCTTGCATGAGCTCACCATCTCCCTGGGGACACGGCCTTCGGGGAGGGGGCTCGGCTCTCCCCTTCATGCGGGGCTGGGGTGGGGCTGCCGGGTGGGGTAGGAAGGCACACAGCCCTCAGTCCCTTCACCCTTAAATGGGGGCAGGAATGGCCACAGCCCCCATCCCAGGGAGCTCACTGGTTCCTGGGCACCGTGCACAGCGCCTTTCAGGCAACAGCTCTGGGAACTCAGCACTCTTGGCACCCATCTTCTAAAAGGAGAAACTGAGTATAGGAGTGGGGACGTTCCTTGCCTGGCATCCCCCAACAAGTGACAGGTATGGGGTAAAAATGGCCCATCCGCCTAAGCCAAAGCCAGAGGATCTGACACCTCAGGGGGAGGTCCCGGGGCCTGCCATCCCCCTGCCTCCCTGGGGCTTCGGGACTCAGATGGTCCCAGTATGAATCCTGACTTGGCCACTGGCGGGCTGTATGACCCTGCGCCTCAACTTCCCCATCTGCAAAATGGGCACGAGCGTACACACATTAACGGGCTATCATATGAATTCAAGGAGGGAAAAGGTAGACACTAAGCACTCGATAAATGTCAGCCGTCGTTGTGACTACTGCTCTTGACAATTGTGAAAGAGAGTCACATCTGCTCTGCTGACCTCCTGGTGACCCTCCTTCGGGCCCTTTGGGGCTGGGGGAGGGGAGCCCCAAGCCCTCCCGGAATGAACCGGAGGAGGCCGCTGATCACCAGCTCCCACGGCCACAGAGCCCCCAACATCTCCCCCAAGGCCCGCATTCCGGGCAGGCCCACGTGGGTGGCCCACCCCGCCCGCCCCTTCCGGCCGCCCCACTCACCGGGCGCGGGGTCCCCCGAGCCCACGGAGCCCACGAAGCCCACGGCCCAAGCCAGGGCGCCCCAGGGCAGTGGCCACAGCGGCCCCGGCGTCCCGGGACGCATGGTGGACGGAGAGACGGCGGCGGCCCCCGCGTCGGAGGCGCGGGCGGGCGGCGGGCGGCGGGCGGGCGGGCGGCGGCACCGACTTCCCAGCGCCGCGGCCGGGCGCTCCCTATAAAGGTCCCGCTGGCTGCGGGCGGGGCGGGGCCGGGCCGGGCCGGGGCGGGGCGCGGGGCCGTGTCGCGCACGGTGTGTGCCGGGGCTGGGCCTGGCCGCCCCGAGGGCAGCTGCTGGTGGGGGGCGGGAGTCCGACCTGGGAGCCGGGGAGCCCGTCTGGAAAGGTGGCCCCGTGGCCCCGGGTGTGAGTTCCCGGGCTCGCCGTGCGTTGGGGTGGGGGGGGTCTGCGGCCCGAGGGCTGTGGCCGAGCTAACCGGAGACGCACGCAGAGCGCGGTTCTGCGTTAACCGCGTCGTGGCTCGCTTGTGGTCGCTCGTTCACGTGGCGCCCCCAGCCTCTTCCCCGCCCCTATGCGCCCACAGACTTCCGGAGACCTAAGCCCCCCCCCCCCCCCCCCCCCCCCCCCCGCAACGCGCACTCGCACCCCGGGTCCCCAACCTGGCCGCTGGAGCCAGTGGGCACAGCTGGGCGTGAGCGAGTGCGGCTGAGCGGCAGCAGAGGCGGAGGGGTGCAGGGTGCGACAGGGGGAGACCGGAGCCACCAAAGGTCCCAGCGTCGTGGCCGGCAGCGATCCTACCCCAAGACTTCCCAAGTGTGCCCCGCACCCTTTGGGAGACCGCACCCCTGCCCCCCAGACCTCTGCGAACTGCCCTCCCAGGTCGCATCAAAAAGAACTCACTGGCTTAGGGTTTTCTCCTCTCCTCGGGTTCAGTGCTGTGTCTGCAGCCCTTGACCATCTGGATTCCCAGGCTGTCCACAGTTTGTGACAGTGACAGTGACATCAGACATCAGCGTGGCCCTGGAAAGTACCGAATCCAGTGGGGTGTTAGTGCCGCAGATGCCCTTCCTGCTGGGGAGCCCCCCCTCCAAAATCGTCAGGGCATCCTCCAAAGGCTCAGGGGTCCCGTGCAGCCTCTCTCTGAGTTTGCGAGAAATCATCGGTGACCGTGTCATCGTGGCAGGGCTCATTCAGGGGTGCTGGGCTCCCAAGTGACCGAGGGATGCCCAGTCTTGCCATCACCAAGCTGTGGTTCGTAGGGGCCATGAAAACAAAATATGTACGTAAACAAATTAAATATAACTTCAAAGAGAGTAAATGCTTTCAGGAAGATAAAAACGATTGACAACAATGTTACCCCCCCACCCCCCCATCCTCAGGTATGGATGCCAAAGACCCCTGTGGCCACACGGCAAAAAGCTTCTGTGTGCACAAGATCTGTCAGCAGAGCGTGCCATGCGTAGACCCCGTCCTCCATCTCAGCTGCTCAGCCTGACCCGGGTGCTCCCACCATGGCCAAGGGCCACGTTCCTGCCTAGTGGCACTGAGGGAGGACACCCAGCTTCTTACCGTCCTTGACCTCTGAGTACGTGAGGGGATTCTCCCCTGCTTGGGGATGGCGCAGGGATGGGGCCCTGTGTTCTCACCAGGGGTGTGCAAGAGCTCTGGACATTGTGGCCTTGGCCGAGAGCTGACCCTGCTGGGGCTCAGCCGCCCCAGCCTGGGTTTGTGCAAACCAAAGGGTCATTGTTGGCCTGGCGTGGGTTCGAAACAGACCAGTTGCCAGCAGCCTTCTGCCTCCCATCCTGGCCTGTCTCTCCAACCCAGAGGCCGTGTTCTGCGTGACCTTAAACAAGACACTGGCCCTCTCTGGGGAGCCCCCCTCTTCGGTCTCTCCTTTTCATGCCCCTCCTGTCGCCTCTGAACTGGCCTCAGCCTCATTCCTTGCAGCCTACTTCCTACCTCGGCTGTCTACCATAAGGCTGCTCCCCAGCTCAGACACCCACCATGACTCCCCATCTTCACTCCTCCAGACCCTACAGAAAACAGGCAATGACAATCCAAAGTGATCAGCATTGTGATGGAGGCTGCTGTACCCAATGGAGACTGGGGGGATCCAGGCGGACCTCTCAGAGGAGGAGGTTTAAATCACATTGGACTGAACGATGGTGAGGACGGGGGTGTGGGGACAGAAGTGATGGGATGTTTGTGCTAAAGGTAAGAGAGAGCCCACCTCTGGGGCGCCTGGGGGCTCAGTTGGTGGGGCGTCCGACTTAGGCTCAGGTCATGATCTCACGGTTCGTGGGCTCGAGCCCCACGTTGTGCTCTGTGCTGACAGCTCAGGGCCTGGAGCCTGTTTCAGATTCTGTGTCTCCCTCTCTCTCTGACCCTCCCCAGCTCGTGCTCTGTCTCTCTCTGTCTCAAAAATAAGTAAACCTTAAAATTTTTAAAAAATTTTTTAAATTATAAGCGCATACCCTCATTTTAGTTCTGTGACACCTGTGTCGGACTTCTGACCTCCAGAACTGGAAGAGAAAAATGTGTGTTGTTTGAAGCCACCACGTTTGTGCTGGTTTGTTAGAGCAGCAACAGGCAACTAGTACAAGCAGGCCCTACAGACTGGGTTTGGCGCCACAGTGATAGGGTCCCCGCTGGCTGGGGACAAACAGGGGAGTGATGACAGGGGTGAGACAGGCATCAGTATAGAGGCCCAGGAGCAGGAAGGCTGTGGTGTCTCCAAGGCAGTGACCCCGAAGCCTGGAGCAAGAAGGGGCCTCTGGCAGAAGGAGGATGTGCTGCTTTGACTAGGCCAAGTGTCACTTCTCTGTGCCCCATTTTCTCATCTGCAAAACGGGCACAGATCCCAATACTGCAGATTCCAGGCAGGACACCAGGGACAGTGCCCTGGACAGTAGGGGGCATGACATGTGCGCACAGATTCTTATTAATTAGCAGATAGGTGTTTGTCCAGGGAAGATGGGTGACGAGTCTCCTCTCCCACTCACTGCACTGCTGTGAGGCAGGCACCCATTTTACAGAGCGGGTCATTGAAGCTGGAGGAAGGAAAGTGACTTTCCAGCAGTCGCAAAGCCCCACGGTGCTGGGACTAGAGTCAGTACCAGAGAAGCAAGATTCCAGAACCCGGTGCTGAACTCTGGGGCAGGGCCCTCCTCATTCTGGATTGGACAATGAGGGCCAGCCCCCAGGTTGTGGCTGGCATCTCCTCCTGGTCCCAGCACTGGGTTTTCCTTTGAGAAATCACCTCCTGTGTTTCCAAATGACCCCAGGAATGGATACCAACCCACGCTCAACCAGTGAGGATCATCTGACATTCAGCAAGCCGAGAAGAGATTTTTTTCTGGGATAGGCACACCCTCTTCCTGCCTGAGCTGGAGGGTGTGAGCCTAGAGCGCAGCGTGGCTCCTACCAATGGCCAGGGAAGGCCAGTCCAGTGGCATGCTGAGCGAAGAGGGGGCAGCAGAGGTTCCCTGGATCCAGCTGCGCCTGAACCCCTCCACCCCAATAAGATGAAGTCCATTTAAGATGAGTTTCTGTCGCTCACAGTGGACGAAACCAGCTTTCAACAAGCCCATTTACATTTCATTCAAGTGGAGCCTTGAGGACCCGGAGCAGGGGTCCGCAGGGGCTATAGGAATCACACCCCCCCCCGAAGTGCAGACCTCTGGCTCCAGGATATGGGTCTCAGCCTGGTCCAGAGCGCTCAGGGTTCCCCCACCTCCTCACCCTCCTCAAGCCAGAAGGCGTGTGATGGACTCCACGTAACTTCGCGTCCACAGCTCTTGCACGAGGACCCGACACCCTCGAGGCCTTGCGGGTTCTGTAACAGGGCATGTGATGCCGGTGACCGGGCAGCAGCTGAAGACGCCGGCAGGTGGGTGCTCCGGGGGGCGTCACGACGCCTTCATCGGATGTGCCCTCGCCTCCCAAGCGCCACCCGTGGCGCCCCATGGCCGCGGGATGAAGCCCGGACTTCTCAGCCTGGGTTCCATCCGTGCAATTCCCGCTGCGACTCTTCCCCGTCCCCCCCCCCCGCCCCGGCCGCACCCCGTCCCTGCAAAGCGACGAGACCTTGTGCGGGGAGCGGCCGTGTTATTTGTAACTGAAGGTAGCCCCCCCCCCCCGCTTCTGGCTGGCCATTGGATGAGGCCTGACCGTGTGACCCAGATCTGGCCAATGGTGGGAGAGACAGCCTTCCGGGGCGGGGCCTGGAGGGGCGGGGCGCACGTGGCCCGCGAAGCCCGGTGTCGGGTCCCGTTTGCTGCTCTTAACGAGTGACCGCAGTTCGAGCCGCGCAAACGCGCCGCCTCACGGGGCCGGGGCCGGGGCTCGGAGGCGGCGCTCGGCGGCCAAACCCGGTGCGCCCGGGGTCGCCGCGCTCGCCGCTGCGCGGGGGCCGTTGCGTCCTCGCCCCCGGGGCGCCCGCGAGCGACCCCTCACCGGCACAACGGGGTCCCACAGGGTCGGGCCCCCCCGTGGCCCCACCCGAGTCGCCATCCGCCACCCTGGCCCGTCGTCGGCGTGAGCTCAGGTGCGCAGCGCCCTGGGGTGCGGATGGGGAGAGAAAGCGCCGGAACCCGCCTGGCCGCAGCCAAGCCCGTGCCCTGTGCGAGATCGAGGCCCAGAAGCGTCCCACGTGGGAGAACCGACGCGGAACCGAGACGAAACCACGGGGACGAGCGCAGACCTGGATGAGGCTGCAGATGAGCCCTGGCTCTGGCTGTGTTTTTGGTAAATGTGCGTTTGGTTCAGGTAAGCAAGGAGCCTGCTTTTAGAGATACACCTGGGTGTGTAGGAGTAAAATGAAAAAAGAAACAGAAAGTACACACCAACAAGTATACAGGAGAAGGGAAGGGAAGCCCGGGCGACTCAGTCGGTTGAGTGCCTGACTTGATTTCTGCTCAGGTCGTGATCCCAGGGTCATGAGATCAAGCCTGGAGTCAGGCTGAGTGTAGAGCCTGCTTGGGATTTTCTCTCTCTCTTTTCTCTCTCAAATGAAATTTTTAAAATGGAAAAAAAGAACTGAAAATACACAAATAAAAAATTTAAAAAGACAAAAACTGCACAGGCAGACGGCGGCATATTCACACCCGTAGGAGTATTGGCTGCTGGGGCAGTGGGCTCCCTGCTCGGCGCCTCAGCCTCTCGCCTGCAACATGCATGGTTAACAGCTTTCTCCAGCCCCGAAGCCCCCAAAGGCTCCTCCCTGAGGCTTGATTTAAACAAAGTAGGTGAATACATGAGGGCACACCTGGCCACCTGGTCAGGACGGGCCCCTTAATGCTACCAGCTCGCTAAGTTGAATGTGGCTCCAACCAAAATTTCCATGGCAGTGTCCCACCGGAGAGAATGACTCCAGACTGTTCTGAGACTCATCTGGGAAAATAAACAAGATAGGAAAGAAGTTCGAACATGGTCACTTACCCCAAATCAGGATCAAAACACACTACAAAGCCACAAAAAAAAAAAAAAAAAGGAACAGAGTGAGCCTGGCGGAGGATTAGGGGAGGAGGGGTCTCCTGTCCCTGTACAGGCTCCACTTCCCGAAATCTCCCCACATGGAGGATAAAGCTACGGATCCCCTGGGTGACAGGCGAGGAAACCTAGCAAGAGCAGAAGTCACCTGCCCAAGGTGGGGACTCAGAAGGGTGTGCACCGTCAGGGCAACTTCCCCTCTGCCCCGGAGGCCCCCCGCCTCAGTGTGGCAGCAGTGGCGGAAGGAAAGGGTGCTCCAGGCACAGGGGAAGGGGCATGAAAGGTCTAGCAACTAGAGACAGCTGGGAAACTATAATCACAGCCACAGTCTGCAGAGGCAGCCTCCCTGGGAGGTGGGACGAAGACCCATTTTAGAGATGAAAGACTGAGTCTTGGAGGGGCTGTAGGTCCTTGTGCGGCGGTGTCTGGGGGGAAGCACAACCGTGTCGTGGGAGGTCTGAGGAGGCAGGCGTGGCCCTGTCCTCGGGATGTGTGGGCGTCCAGATGCCGCCTACCCCTTTAACCCACTTTCAAAGCTTTTCTAAGGAAGTGCTGGGCAACCCTCAGGTGCCGCCTGTGTCTCACTGTGCCCAGCAGTTGGAGCGCCCTCTCGGGCCTGTCCCAGCAGCAGCAGCAGCAACAGCAAGGTAGTCACTGGGCCACAAGTGGGTACCCGAGGGCCCCAGAATCGCAGAGACACTGGGTCATTTGCAGACGCCACCTGAGTGCTTGCATGCTAAGGTCACAGTCCCAGGTTGGCCAGCAGGCAAGAGCCCATGCGGTGGGCACAGAGGTCCAGGGGCCTGTTGTTGAGTCCTGGCCCTGCTGCATGATCATGTTTGAGCCCTCAGTCTCCCCACCTATAAAATGGGGGGTCTTACTTTTCCTCACGTCATGGTGCTTACATGAAAATTAAACTTCAGGCCTGGCACATACCTAGCTCTTAGTTTTCTAGTATACAAACCCTGCCTGGGCCTGGCACACAGCAGGCATTCACTAATTATTCATTTATTCAAAAATCTATGGGGCATCTACTACATGCTGAGTACAGGCGTCATGCATTTGGGGATAGCTGTGGGAGAAGCGGGGTCCCAGGCAGCGAGGTGCCCTATGGGATGGGGCTCCCTCAGGAAGGGAGTGGACACAGAAGCAAGGAAACAGAAGGGACAGTGAGAAGGGTGTGCCCAGCAGAGGGCATGACCAGATGGGTGGTGAGGTAGGATGCAGCTTGACCCACCCCAGGGGGCCAGTGAGGCTGGGCGAGGGGAGGGTGGGCAAGGGGCAGGTGAACTCAGGGCAGGCAACAGGGCCCAGTGAGGACCGAGGAGGTGCTGTGTGCGCCCATGTGTGCTCCAAGCCTCATCCAATCCCAAACCCCGGGAGGTGGGTTCTGCCGTTTGCACAGAGGAGTTAAGCGACCTACCCAGGGTCACACAGCCAGCATGACCTGGTGGGACTTGAACACAGGCACGTAAGGCCTCTTACTGGATACCTCATAAGCTTGTACAGGATGAATGCATGCATGCATGCATGCATGCATGAATGATGTTGGTGGTATGAAATGAGCTAGGCACTGGGCATGAGCGGCCTGAAATGAACTGCCTTCCCTGGACCTGCGGTTTCCTGGGTTCCCAGTGATGGGACCCACATGCTCTCTAGTGGTCAGAGCAGGAATGGCTTGGAATCACCCCTGAACCTTGAGGGGGACAAGACTGGCTGTCAGAGAAGTCCCTGTCCCTAGCCTCTTGACATTCAAGATCCTTTGTATACAGGCTCCAATTTTTAATTCCTTGACACTCTGGTTCCTGTGCCCCCTTTTTCGGAAAGCCCAAATCCAACCTACTCCTATTCATTCCTCAAAGCCCTGGCTCAAATGCCCCCTCCCCTAGGAAACCCTGTCTGTCTCCCCAGGCAGAACCAGTACCAGCTTAGGGACCCATCCTCTGGCTCAGTCTCATGGGGCTGAGGTGTCTGCATCCAGCTCCGTCTCCCTGCGCCACGGAGCCACTTTCTTTGCCTGTTGAGTTGTGTTCCGTGTTGTGTCCTTGTGGCACCCATCTCAAAGTGTCGCACGTAGCAGGTGCTCCGTGAACGTTTTGTTGAGTAGATAAAAGAAGCAAGTGCATGATTGGGCTGGAATTGACCTCAGAAATGTTCCGGGCCTGTACCAGGTGATAATGCAGCTTTTGCTGATTAAGTTTTTGGAGAGGGGAGTGGTTAGCTTCCCTTCGCTCTCAAAACCGAGGCTACGCCCCGTAGGCCTCGCACCGCCTTATCCCAGGGGTCACACTGAAGCACAGAGGGCAGGACCCAGGACCGGCCGCTGCATTTACTGAACGCGTGTCTGTGGACTGCCTGCGCACCAGGCGCTGTTAGGAGCCCAGCTGGGAACAAGACACGAAGATCATCCCTTCCACTGTGGAGCCGACCCTCCGGTTCGCCAGGTGGAAAGAAGAAAATGAGGAAGAAAGTGACGCAAGGTGTCTGGGGCGCAGCCGGCGGGGGCACAGCAAGTGCAAAGGCCGGAGGTGAGAGTGCGCCCGGTGCCCAGAACCAGTGAGGACGGCGGGGGGGGCCACAAAGGTGCCACTTGGGACGGAAGACGCTTGGAGGGAAGTGGAGGCCTTCAGTATTTCGGAGAGGAGGGGCTCGACCCCGCCCCGCGCAGGCCCCGCCCCTCGGCCTCCCCGCGGCCGCGGCGCCAGGCCTCGCCCCCCAGCCACACCCCCCGCTCCCCGCTCCGGGTTGCCAAGGAGACTCGGCCCCGCCTCTCCCAGCGCCGTCCTTGGGCTTCCAGGCCTGGCTCGGGTCCCCTTACTCGGAGCCCTGTGCGAGAGGCGCCCGTAACCTAGTTTGTCCCTCCGCGACCACCGTCGCCCCGGCAGGCGCCTGCCTCGCGCGCCGCCCGCCCCGCTCCCGCGCGCTCCTCCACCCCACGCCGTGCGTGCCTTGCGTGCCTTGCGTGAGCGTGCGCGGGCGCGTCGGCCGGCAAGGGAGCAGCAAACGGCCGGCGGCGGGCGGCGGGCGCCGCGCGCGGGGGGCGGGCGGCGCGGAGGCGGCGGCAGTGGCCATGGCCGAGGCGTCGCCGCAGCCCGGACGGTATTTCTGCCACTGCTGCTCGGTCGAGATCGTGCCGCGCCTGCCGGTGAGGCCCGGGCCGGGGCGGCGGGCGGGGGCTCTCTCCCTCGGCCTGAGGCGAGCTGGCCCCTACGGGGAAACTGAGGCCTGGGCAGCGTTGGCCCGGGTCTCTGCGGAGGGCCTGGAGGCCGGGCCCGCCCCCGGGGAAGCAGTGGGGCGAATGATCCCAGATGCGCGGCGGGGAGGCCGCTGGGTCCCCGACGGGGAAACTGAGGCCCGCCGAGGCCGCGTGACCTGCGCTCGGCGCGTCGCCCTGCAGGCGGGAGGTGGCGGAATCGGACCCCGGGGGTGTCGCCGGGGGCCGTTCCCGGCGCGCGTGGCCGGCGCTGCGGGCCGCCCCGCCGAGCCCTCCTGCCCGCTTCGCCGCGGTCGAGGCCGGACGACTGTGTACCTGGCCGGGCCTGACGGCCCCGGGCGGACTTGTGACCGAGCCTGCGCTCTTGTGCTTCCCTGGAGTCGGGGGTGGGGGTGAGGGGCGGCTTGAGGCCCGCCTGCGGCCAGGTGTTGCTTTCTGCTCGTTCAGGCCAACGTTTCCCAAACCGTGTGGTGCGGGAGGGGTTCCAGGTTCCGCACCCCAGAAGTGCCTAATCAGCGGGTCCAGGTCTGGGTTGGGGCCCGTGCCCCCCTGCTCCAGGCCGCCGGGAAAGCGGTGGTCTCGTCGGACCGTCTCCTACGTTACAGGTGGGAAAAATGAAGCCAGGGGAAGCGCCGGGCAGGGCAGGGCAGCCGGGGCCTTGACGCCCTGACATTTGCCCCAGGGCCCGCTCCCACCGCTCCCACCGAGCGGCAGGAGGGAGGCACGGGATTGGGGAGGTCCTGCAGGTGGGGAGGATTTACCGAGCGCTTTCTAGGTGCTCCTTGTACTTTATCTCTGGCCCGCATGCTCCCCACAGTCGCCTGGGTGGTGGGTGGAGGCTGTTCTCATCTCAGAGTCAGACTCAGTTCTGCCTTTTCCAGCAGTGGGGACCCTTGGGAGGAGGGGGCCAGGGGAAGGATCCTGAGGATCATCCCAACCACAGAGGAAGGAAGCGGGCTAAAGTCAGGCTGGGAGTAGAGAGCAGTGCGTAGGCCCAGAAAGCAAGAAAAGGTAGGGAGGCGCAGCTTCCAGAAACAAGAGGCTGCCTCCTCCCCAGGAGGAGGGAGGAATAAAATGAAACCTCAGCTGTGTGAGCACCTGCTGGGGGAGCTGACACTTGCCCCAGTCCCGCCTCTTCCGGCTCTCTGCAGCCCCAGCTCTGTCTTTCTCTACCGCGACCACGGCAGGAGGGGGCTGGTGGCCTGACAGCTCGCCAGCCCAAGTTAGTTGCGTGCAGCCCCTTGTGGCTGCTGTGAGCCCAGGACAGGCCCTGGCACCCAGGCTGTCCACAGGGTGGCCTGCCTGGAGCCGAGGGGGGCCTGGGGCTGGGCAGTCTGCATGGCCTGTTCTGGGCCTCCCTTCCTGGGGCCTGACCAGGTGTGCCCACTTCCTGGCCATGTGGCCTTGGACCCGGAGCACCCTGACCTCTTGCAGCTGTCACTGGATTGGGGAGGACCTTCCTCAGCACAGAATCCAGTGGTGACAAGGTGTCCTTGACCTTTGTCCTCCCAGTTTATAGGCTGGTCAGGGAGCCAGTGTTGGATAAGTGATTGCCAATGTTCAGTTAGGAATGCTGGTAAATTCTACGGAGGCAAACGGCAGTAAGCTATTTGTGTGCCTGTTTGTGGGTTGGAAGGAGGATTCCATGCGGCCCAGTAGACAGGGTGGCTGGTTACCAGTAAGGGCACACCTGCTGTTCTGGGAGCGGGAAGGTTGCCTCCTAACCTGGTAGCGGTGGAAGGTCCCAGCCAGCACGCACCGTGTTCTGTTCATGGGAAGGTAGCGCCGACTTTGGTCTGCTGTAGGGCCGGTGTGCTGTAGGGCGGTCCCCTCTAGGGTCAAGTCTGCTGTAGGGCATTGGGGTTGGTTTCTGTGCAGTTCTTACCTTTGATTTTTGTCACCTTGTGAGGCACTGAGATCGCGCTTGGTTTCCAGGTGCTTCTCGGCAGGCTCTGGGTGAGGTGCTCACCTTCCCAGGACCTCCGTTTCCTGTCTGCAAAATGGGTTTGACGAGATAACCTGTGCCCACTCGGTGGGGCCCTGTGGGAGTACACGTTCATAGGGGAGCCCCGTGCTCCCAGGGCGCACCTCCCAGGGCGCGGGAACGGGAGGCGGCCGAGCCGAGCAGGGCATGTGGGAGCAGGACCCAGGCGGGCCGGCTGGCTTGAGGGCCTCGGAGGCAGGTGCACAAGCCCAGACTCGATCCTGCCCAGGAAACGGCAGCGCTCGCGATGCGCTGGGTGTTCGGGTTTGTGTGGGGTGACTGCAGGGCCGTCCCGGGCCGACTCCTAGGAGGTACAGGTTCCCAGCAGGTGGGCTGAGCAGGCGGCAGAGTCCGGGCTGCATCCTCCCCCGCCAGCCATGGTCCTTGCGTCCTGAGCTCCTCGCTGCAGGTGGTGCCTCCGATGGCCCTACTCCAGCCGCCGTCTCATTGCTGGTGACTGGTGTCCTTCTCAGAAACATCCCGAGTGTGTGATGGGCAGGAGGTGGACCTGGAAGGCGCTGGAAGGAGGGGAGCCAGCCCGTGGTTTGCGCCCAGTGGCCGTGGGCATCTGCCCTTGCTCTCTTCACACCTCAGGCTACACGTCCTCTTTGCCCCTCGAGGGGCATCGAGGAGTCCTGGCCCCCGATTTTTAGCAGAATAAGTGGAGTCCTCCCTATGGGGCACCTGGGCCCAGGCCTGCCTCCCCAGGCACCGTGCAGCCATTTGACGGCTGTGTGTGCATGGGCTGCAGGCTGTGCGCTGTGGCGGCGAGGTCCCGCCCCGTGACCGACCATCTATTTTCTGCTGCAGAAACCTAGGTGCCCCGATGTGTGGGCTGCCCCTCTGGGGGACACAGACCCCGCCCTGCAACTCCACACAGTGGGTGCTCGGGGAGGGGAGCGTTTGCTCTGCTTCTGAAGTTGGCTGGGGAGGAAGTGAGCTGAGCCCCAAAGAGGTGGCCGGATGCTGGGCAGAGCCATGTCCGAGGGCGCCCAGGCCTCTGAGTCACATGGCACTGTTGGGAGGCTGAAGTGAGGAGGGGGCCCCCAGCACCGTGGGCACACGTGTTGTGTCACATGGGGTCCCCGTCCCTAGCAGTGGTGTCAGAAGCACCCTGGGAAGATCCAGGAAGGTTGAAACATCTGCTGGGCTCTGTGTGGAAGCATCACTGGCTCCCAGCGGGCCTCCCACGCTGCCAGGTCCTGGTTCGGCTCTGCACCTTGGCCTCCAGTGGGGACGCTTGGGGGACAGGTGGGGTCAATGTGGGATGTGGTGGGAGCAGAGTGGGCCTTTCCGTGGGCTCTGGGCACCTCTCTGCCCAGTGGCAGCTGAGGAGGGCTGTGTGGGGCAGCGAGTGCGTTCCTGGGGTCCACGGGCTGCTGGGGCCTGGGTGTCCCGTCAGGTCTGTGTTTGGGGCTGAGTCCATGCCCCTGGATGCACCTCTGCACTTGGGTTCTGCCTCCCCTGGAGGGGCCCAGAGGGGCTGGGGCCCACGAAGGTCTGGGTCCCTGTCCAGAGGCGATGCCGTGGGGCCAGCCACCTCTCTACCCCCCGCCCAGGTTTCCCTGATTTAACCCTTCTAGCCTGGCCGTGGTGTGAAGGCGTACCTGAATAAGGGGTGCCGCCTGCTCCCAAGGGCTGACCCTGGGGGACCTGGGCAGGCCACTCCCTGGTCTGAGCCCCCGTGTCCTCCCTGTCACCGAGGAGGGGCCGAATTACACCTCCTAGCCAAGTCATTGGGGCCGAGCACAGGGAGCAAGTGCTCAGTGAGTTTAGTGTCTGTCTGTCCTGCCGTTGGTGCTCTGGCACTGCTGATGATGCTGGCGCGGTCCCCTTGGCTCCCTCTCCCCCTCCCAGGAGGAGAAGTAACTACTTCATGGTGAGGAGCCGTCAGCCGGAGACAGGCGCTCCCGAGTTAGGGCCAGCCAGCATCTTGGAAGCGGGGCTGTCACCGCCTGGACCTGGGCTCGGGACGGAGGCTCTGCCCCGTGGGAGGCAAACGTCCATCCGGTGTCTGCTTGCTTGGATGCAGGCTGCTCTTCCTGGCTACTCTGATTTAACAGGAAGCAGAAGGGTGTGCCCTTGGAGGAGAGGAGAGCATTGGGACACCCCCAGATCTGGTCCCTTCCCCGCTGCATACAAGCCGAGGCCGGAGCCCTGCCTGAAATCCCAGGTGTCAGGTGGCCCGTGGCTCAGCGTGGGCCTTGCATGGGGCTAGAGAGCATGGAGGCAGGGCCCTGCCGGCAGCCAGCAGCTGAGCCATGGCTCTCGTCCTCAGTGGCTGCTGGATCTCAGAGCCCTAGGGTTGAGGCCATCCTCCGTTTACAGGTGGGGAGACCGAGGCTTGCAGCCAGGATGTGACGTTTGAGCAGAGACCCGACTTCCAAGAGGGGGCAAGCCAGGTAGCTATCTGGGGGAGAATGCTCCGGCAAGGGGGATGGCGTGCAGGCCCTGAGAAGAGAGGGCAGGTGGCGGCGGCCTGGACGGGGCAGGGAAGTGGGAGTGGGCGGGCCAGGGTGTTCGGAGCGGACCACAGAGCGAGTGCAGAGCAGGCAGTCGGATGAGGTTCTGGTGCGCCATGTGGGCTGGGCCTCCGAGCCTTGGTAGCGGGAGAAGAGCTTGTGTTTCCAGCAGGTCTGGCTGAGGTTCAGGCGGAGGCCGCCTGGCTCACCAGTCCTGCGCGGGCTCTTCCAGCCTTGCCCGGGGCAGCGCGGAGGCTGGGGGCAGGCGGCGTGCTCAGAGGAAAGGAGGGACCGCTTCTCACGAAGGTCCCCCCCAACGCCACCATCCTGGTTGCAGAGGGCAGGCGCACGTCGGATTTACGGCTCATGTGTAGGGCGGGGGCGGGGGTGGGCTCCAGCAGGGTCCACGGGGGGCCGGGACCTTCCCCCGCCCCTGAGCCAAGGGGAGCCCTGGGCAGACTCCTGCTGTCGTCTGTGACGTGGCCACGCTAAGGGCTTGGCTCCCAGCGTCCTGACCAAGACCATCGCAGACACCTGCAGCCACATCGCCCTCTTGGGGCTGCACCAGGCGGTGAGAGCCCTGGCTTGTCCACAGACCCTCACACGGCCGTCTCCCACTGCGGCGAACAGTCCGAGGGCTGCCCGTTACCCCCCGTCCCCACTTGGGAGGACAAGGGTCGCTGTCCCCGCGCCTCCTGGTGGCTGTCGAGTTACAGTCCCTCTGTCACAGTGTGGAAGTCGGCGCTTTCCATACACTCAGAGCCCTGCACCCACCTCCTCTATCCACTTCCAGAACATTCCCTCACCCTAAAAGGAAGTCCTGTCCCCGTTAGCATTCACCCGCACTCCCCCTCTGCCTCCCCGCCCCCACGACCCTCTTCCCGCCCCGGGAGGAGCCTGTTCCGGACGCGTCACGCACGCGGACTCACACCCGCGTGGCCTCCCGTGTCTGGTTCCCGCCCTGAGCGTCGTGTGTTCGGGGTCCGTCCGCGGGGCGGCGGGTGGGGGCGCCTCGCTCGTGCTCACGGCCGAGGGACGTGCGCGTGCGCGGTGGGCACTGTCATCTGTGCACGTGGGGTTGCGTGGACGTGCGTGTCCGTTTCTCCCGGGTGTGTGCCAGGGCCGTGTGGTGGGGTCCCAGTGTCGTGCGGTGACCCCGGGTTTGGTCTGACAAGGAACTGCCCGCAGGCCTGCCGTCCAGAGAGGCCGCCGCTCCTCGTGCCCCCCGGGCGGCGGGGCTTCTGGTTCCTCCACCTCGCGAGGGACGCGTAACCATTGTCGCCTGAGCCTGGCGTCCTGGCGGCCGTGAGGCGGTGTCTCACGGGTCGGGTTTGCCTTTGCCCGACGGCGTCGAGTGTCATTCTGCGGGCCTGTCGCCGATTGTAGGTCTCTGGAGAACTGTTTTGATTCTTTGGTCATTTTTTAGCTGGGTTGTTTGAGTTTTTGTTGTTGAATTCTTAGAGCTCTTTATGTGTTCTGCTGCCAGCCGCTGTGGTTGGTGCAGCTCCTTCCTGTCCCCCCCACTTGACTCAGATTGTCCTTTGACCCCAGACCCCCTCCTTTGCTTTTGGCGGCAGGGGAAGCGGGGAGGCCACGGCACATGCTGCGGCGGCCACACTGCCCTGGTGGGGGCTCCCGCGGGGCCGTGGGCGACCCCTCCTTGTCTCCTGCTCGGCACGTGGGGACAGTGCTTCTGAAACGTCACCTTAGGTAGAAGCACAGCTTGCGCTTGTGTCTTGTGTCTTCCTGTTTGTGTGGCTTTTGGACACTTGTGCAAGCCCCTGACCCACAGGTGTGGTGCTGGTGTTCGCACACCTTGTGGCCCACAGGGCCCGTCTTGCAGTCTCTAGTCGGGACGTCACTTCTCTCCCATCTGACTGGTGGGCTTGGGGGAGCATGGCCGGGGGGTGGGGTCACGCTGCAGTCTGGGGCCACAGGGCCTGTCCCAGGGCCACTGGAATGTTCCGGAGACGCCACCACGGGACACCCACAGGCTGGTCCCTTGGCCCAGGTGGCGCTTCCTGCCCTCAGTGACCTCCTTCTTGGGAGCTGAGCTGCTGAGGCCTCGATAGTCCTGGGTGACAGCCCGTCCTGTACCCCCAGGAGCTTAGGGCAGGCGCCTTTACGTGCAGAAGGGGGTCACTCACAGTGTTGTCACATCCGCACAAGTCGGGAACTGCTAGGTGGACCCACACCAGCTGCCCTGTGTGGTGCAGGTGCTGTCAGAGCCTTCGGCAGCTGAGTGGCTGAGCGGAGGCCTGGAACCTCGGTAAGTTTCGTCACCTGAGGAGCACAGGAGCATTGAGGCACGGCAGGGACGTCACCCGAGTCAGGCCTCGGCTGCACCGAGGGGCAGGTCGAGGTGGCTCCAGTCAATACCACACAGAGGTGGTAGCTGCGGTGCAGCCTGAGGTGGGGGTGTCCGGGGACCCCACAGGCACTGCTAACAGCACAGAGGCCGGGACCCCCGAGATTGCACTCACCCGCCCTCTCCTCCGCAGGATTACATCTGCCCCAGATGCGAGTCTGGTTTTATTGAGGAGCTTCCAGAAGAGACCAGGTAACGCAGCCCAGGCACATGCCGGCAGCACCCAGGCCCCTCGGGATGGGCAGGGCTGTGGGCAGGCAGAGCCTGGACGGGCCGTGGTGGGCAGGGGTGAGAGGTGGAGAGGGCCTCCCTCTCTCCTGACCCAGGACACCCCGTCCTCCCAGGAGTACGGAGAATGGTTCCGCCCCCTCCACAGCCCCCACGGACCAGAGCAGGCCACCATTCGAGGTGAGTCAGGCCCCAGATTGCCCTCCCTCCCCTGCCCTCCTCACCCCTCCCCTCCCTCCCAACGTGGACTGCTCTTCCCACCTGACCCTTGGCCACCGGAGCCTGCCCTTCCTCCTTTCTCTCACACACACACCAAGGCTCCCCTGCTGTGTCCCCGGGACGGTGCCCTGTGGTGCACGGAGGAGACGTGGGGTCCCAGCAAGGGGCCGGGTGGAGCAGGACCCAGGTGGCCGCTCAGGGCTCCCGACCCCACCCGTGGTCACACGGTCCTCCTCCCCACAGAACGTGGACCAGCACCTGTTCACACTGCCACAGGGCTATGGGCAGTTTGCTTTCGGCATCTTCGACGACAGCTTTGAGATCCCCACGTTCCCTCCTGGGGTGCAGGCCGATGAGGGCAGGGACCCCGAGAGCCGTCGGGAGAGAGAGCAGCACTCCCGGCACCGGTACGGCGCCCGGCAGCCTCGCGCCCGCCTCACCGCACGACGAGCCACCGGGCGGCACGAAGGCGTCCCCACGCTGGAAGGGTGAGGGTGCTCTTGAGAGTCTTGCACAGCCTGCCCCACCCCAACTTAGGCAGCCTGACCACCTGCCCTTCCAGAAGGTTCTGTGGGCACGAAGGGGCAGATGCTATCTCTGGGCTGACCTGTGGGCATGGCGCTTCCCCTGTGCATCCAGCCAGAGCCCCCATGCCAATGGGGGTGTGCAGGGGTGTCTGGGGGCCTCTCGTCCACTCGTGCCCTCCATTCTGGCCCCCTGCTCCACCGAAAAGCCCCGAGCCCCCTCTGTGTCGGCGTCGCCACCGCAAACAGCTTCTCCGTAACCCGAGGCTTGTTCAGAAGGACTTGGGATAAAAGAGAAACATTCCTCTGAGGACCCCACTCCCCAGGGAAGACAGGGCCAGGCTTCTCCAGCGTCGTCACAGATAGGACTGGGCCGTGTGCAGAAGTGCCTGTGTCTCAGGGAGCCCAACACGCTCTGCTCTGCCCGGTGCCTGGGACGTGGCCTGGGCTGCCCCGCCGGCCCAGGTGTCTCGTGTTCGTGAGCTGCCCTGTAACGGGCCCTCCCCCGCCCGCCCGCCTGGCTTCACCGTGACCTCAGCCGGCACGTTGGGGGGCCCCTGCAAACAGCAGGGCTGGGGATCCCCATCCCCCAAATTATAAAATAGATAGCAGGTGTGGCCGTACATTGACGGGCACTGTCCGGGCCTTGGGGAGAGCTGGCCCGATAATCAGCAAGGTAGACGCTTTTCTGGGTCTTCGTTTGATTGCAAATCTTATTGGTTGAAAACACAACATTTAAAACATCATGAATTTCAAAGCTGGACACGTGTGTCCTCTGTTGCCTCCCCTGGGGGTGCCCAGCCTTGGAGGGCGCTGACCACAGGCCTGGCCCCGCTCTGTTCCAGGATCATCCAGCAGCTGGTCAATGGCATCATCACTCCTGCCAGCATCCCCAGCCTGGGCCTGGGCCCCTGGTGAGTAGGTGGGCGGGTCCCCTCGCGCCCTGCCCCGGCCCCTCCGCCACTTGAACCCCAGACCTCTCTGCCCAGGGGTGTCCTGCACTCAAACCCGATGGACTACGCCTGGGGGGCCAACGGCCTGGATGCCATCATCACGCAGGTACGGGGTGGCCTCCCGGAGGCGGGCACTGACCGGGGTGTCGCCATCTTCCTTCTGGGGACAAGGATGTCCCTTGTGTGAATGCCCTGCTCCCCATAACTCCCAGTCTGAGGCTGGGGCGCCCCGTGTGGATTTCCACATTCTCCTCCTGAGCTGTCCCGGGGACGGGGTGTTCACCATGACCTTGGTGGCCCTAGCGAGGTGGGAATGCTGCCACCTCTGTGGCCTTCAGCTGGTGAACTGGTGGTGAACTTGGCCAAAGCTGGGCCCAGCTCTCTGGTCTGGTCTGGCCGACGAGAGGATGCGGGGTGGGAGCCTCCGCGCTGGGTGCCAGGTGACCCCGACTGAACAAGCAGAATAGGGGGCAGGCGTGTGGGGGCTCAGCTTCAGCGGCGGGGCGGGGGAGGGAGAGGGAGGTGTCCAGGGACCCGGGAGAACGCAGCCTTGGTGCTTTTGCAGGTAACCCAGGCTCGCGTTTCAGAGCCGCACGGGGCGAGGGGCCGCGCCTGCCTGCCGAGCTCCCCGCACTCTGGCTCTTGTCTTTCAGCTCCTCAATCAGTTTGAAAACACGGGCCCCCCGCCTGCAGACAAAGAGAAGATCCAGGCCCTCCCCACCGTCCCTGTCACCGAGGAACACGTAGGTGAGTGGCCCTCCCCCCTTTCCTGACCGGGGGCAGGGTCCCCCCGGGTCTTGGCTGTCACCGGCTCCCCACCCCGCAGGCTCCGGGCTGGAGTGTCCCGTGTGCAAGGACGACTACGGGCTGGGGGAGCGCGTGCGGCAGTTGCCCTGCAGCCACCTCTTCCACGACGCCTGCATCGTGCCCTGGCTGCAGCAGGTGAGCTGCCCCCTTCCCCCGCTGCGGCCCAGGGCCCCCCACCCCCACCCCCACCCTGCTCGCTCCGCCTTTCAACCGCCAGCCTCCTCCTCTGTCCCCACACAGCACGACAGCTGCCCCGTGTGCCGGAAGAGCCTCACGGGACAGAACACGGCCACCAACCCCCCGGGCCTGACGGGCGTGAGCTTCTCGTCGTCCTCGTCCTCATCGTCATCCAGCTCGCCCAGCAACGAGAACCCAGCCGGCAACTCCTGAGCGCCCCCTGCCGGCCCCCCAGAGAGGGCCCAGGACCTCGGCCCGCGCCAGGCCCCCCTGTGGGGGGGAGGTGGGGGTCGGGGCGCTGCGGGGCTGGAGCCTGGAGGGCCCCCCCACGCCTGCCCCCACTCCCGCGCCGCCCCCGCGCCGCCGGCTGAGACTTGGGGACCGCCGCCGCCAGGCCGGAGCCAGCTCAGCCGTCCCCGCGGAGCGTCTCCCGCAGGGGCCTGGGTGCGCGTCGCCCCCCACCCCCACCCGTTCGTCTCTAACCTCACCCTCTACAGTCAACGGCGGAAAGGTTTTTATAATTTTAAATTATTACTGCTTTGAAATAAATGGACGTTTTAGCTCACGTGCGGCCCTGCATGATCTGTGGAAAGACCGGGTGGAGCCGCCAGGCCGGGGTCTCCGGGACGCCTGGACAGGCCGCCAGTCCCCAACCCAGGCGCCGGGGGCTCGGGACCACAGGATGACCAGCCAAACAAGAACAAAACTGCTCCGACAGACGTTTTTTAAAGGAAAAAATATGTGTATCTTGAAAGCTATTTAAAAATACACCTACTTAGAAAGAGAAGCAGGTAGTTTGGCGTCTTTTCCTTCTGCGTCGGCGCTGGAGGCGGCCCAGCTTCCCCAGCCTTGGCGGGCCCCACGGCCGCAGGCCCGGCCCCGGGACCCCGGCGGCCGGCGGCAGCTTCACGGGGTCACGGAAGGAGAGCCAAGGCAGGGCCTGTCGGGGCGCCACCCAGCCCCCTGCCCGCTCCGCGGCTGACTGCGTATTTGTTTGGGTGGCCACGGGCGGGGGGAGCCTTCACCCCAGGGAGCGTCCAGTCCGCACATGCCCCCTCTCTGGGGACGGTCTTCCCCAAGCAGAGCGGCCCACAGCGGCCAGGGTGGGGCCCCCTGACCCAAGGCTGCAGAGCTGGGGGTTGGACCTGGGCTCTTAGCTCCGCCCCTTTCCTTCTGCGGGGGCTCAGCTGGGGGTGAGGGCTCAGGAGCGCCGGGTGGGCCGCAGGCACGGCTGCTCTGGAGCCCCCGAGCCCCCGAAGGACGCTGACGTGAAGCCCCCTTGGCCCGCGGCCCCTCCTCCGTCCTCTCCGCCAGCAGCACGGGGTCTGCCTGTCTCTCTGCCTCCCTCTCCTGAGGACCTCATGACGACGCAGCTCCCCCCCAACCCAGGGTCACCCCGTCTCAGAGGTCTTGACAAGGTCCCCAGTGCCACGTGAGGTGACAGAAGCCACAGGGACCCGCGACCCGCAGCACATCCATGTCGCCCGGTCTCCCTTGGCCCTCAGACATCCCCCCCTGCCTTGGACACCAGTGGGTTCCCGCCTCAGAGCCTTTGCCCTGGGCGGTGTCCCGGCCCGGAGCGCCCTTCCCGGGCCTTCGGTCTCCAGCCGGGGTGGCGAGTGGGGCCTCCATGCCCCCCAGCCTGTGGACAGACACCTGTGGCCTGTGCTCAGCTCAGCGCCCACCGCCCCGCAGACTCAGCCCAGAGCTCCCCGGGGGTCAGGCCGCATCTGTGGGGGTCCTCCAGTGTCCCCAGCCCGGCACACTGCACACACCCGTTAATGCTTGTGGAGAAGAGGGACCAGACGTGCTTGGCCAGGGCCCCGGGGCTCCGCGGCCCCCAGGCACGCAGCTCAGGCATCTTGTGGGATCTCCGTCCAGCCGCTCCTTGTGGCCCCTGGGGTCCTCAGGAGACCAGGACGGGCAGGAAGTGGGTGGACAGGTGGTGCCGCTGTGTCCGGCCACCACGCCTCGGAGACCCTTGCCCATCCAGCGCCAGGAACATTGGCCGACCGTGGTGACGCCAGCGGAGGGAGGCGTAGGTGTTGTAGCCGTTCTCCTCGATGCGCTCCTGGAACCTGCAGTGGGTGGTGTAGACCCGCTTCGGGGGGTCGAGTGTGTGAGGCAGGCCACTGGACACCTGCCCGCCCACTGGACACCCCGCCCCCAGATACCCCCCACCCCCCACCAGACACCCCACCTGCTCCCCAGACACCGTCCCCCCCACTGGACACCCTGCCCCCCGACACCACACACACTGTGCACTCACCGACCCGTAGGGATGGCCCCCGCGGTTCATGGCCACGTAGAAGCCGGTGTGCACAGCCTTGAGGGCCACAACGCCCACACGGATGGATCGGATCTCAATGATGCCTGGGGGCGGGGGTCAGTCAGGGCCCACGGGCCACCATCGGCTCACCTGTGCACTCTCCGTTCATTCATTCATTCATTCATTCAGGTGACATTTACCAAGCACCTACTGTGTGCCTGGTCCTGTGCTGGGTGTGGGGACACACGGGACCACACAGGCCCTGCAGGAGCACCCCAAAGATGTGGGGGTGACTGAGGGACGGGAAGAACACTCGAGCCAGTGTGAAGGCTCAAGGCAGGACTGCGCCTGCCAAGTGGGAGGAAGTCAGCGAGGCAGGGCTGGCCTTTCTCAGGAGGGCACTGAGTTAGGTCAAGCTTGAGAAAACCAACCCAGAGGAGGCAGGGGACGGCCAGGGCAAGCCATGATGTCAGAACAAGTGACGGACGTGATGCATGTCAACCCCCAAATTGGCCTCCTGCCCCGTCTTCCATGGTTACGGGGAGACGACTCCAGATGGGAGGCGTGGTCCAGATAAAGGCCTGGAGGCGGGGCACGGGGTGTCCGTAGCACACTGTGCTCAACTCCGTGAGCACAGCCCTGATACTGCTTGAGCGCCAACCGTATGGCCAGCACTGTATGCACCACACCAAGCCCACACATCAACCCCGGGTGGGAGGTGCCTCCTGTGCCACTTCCTGGAGAGGGAAACCGAGCCTAGGAAGTGGCAGAGCCAGCTTTGGGCTGCCACTGGGTGGCAGTTTTTGGCCTGCAGATGGGTGGCCCTGGATGAGCCCTGCCCCACTCTGAGCTGCTGTCTAGTGAGGTAGAACTGTGGGATGAGCAGCTGCCTACACCCTTGACCTGTGTACTGGGCCCCAATCTGGAGTCAAGGTCTTGCCCTCTGGTCTTCAGCCTGGACTTGGATGCCTGGGGTGATGGGGAGCTCACTCCATGTCGCATGGGGCCTGTGTCCCTCCTGTTTCCTCTGTCAGGAAGGAAAGTGGTCCTCGTCCCTGCTGACGTCCTCCCACTTGGCAGGGCCAGGGTGAGCCTTCACACTGGCTCGAGTGTGCTTCCTGCCTCTTGGTCACCCCACATCTCTGGGGTGTTCCAACAGGGTCTGTGTGGTCCCATGTGTCACCATGCCAGCTTCTTCTCTCTATATGAGAGTCAACTCAAGCCCATCTCCTTGGAGAGGCCCCAGACCTCTCAGATAAAGCTGCCACCCAGTCATTTCCTGGACATCACCCTGTTTTCATTTTCTTTGCACCCTCCGTGGCCTCCTGTGAAACTACCATATTAGCTGTTCACTTGTTTTACTGCTTTATTCTCTGCTGTGGGAACCCCACGAAGGTGGGCTGTTCTGATCACTGTTATGTCCCCTGTGCCCAAGGCAGCATACAATAGGTACCCAATTAATAACCACGGAATTAATGAAGGAGAGAAGAGCTCCAACTCCCCCCTCCCCCCTCGCCCCCCTCCCATGGAGCCATCAACCATGTCACCGCCACTGCTGCCCAGATGGGAAAGTGCGGCTCAGACAGAAGCAGTGACAGTGCCAATCACCCGGCAGATCCACGCCCCACACGCATCCTGAAGCCACCCTGCCTGCCCGTGCCCACCACTGATCGACCGGCCCAGCCAGTCCCCCTGTCATCGCCCATGTCCAGTGAACCTAATGAGAGCCTTGGGAGCCCGATGAAAGCAACTGGAAGGGCAGGGGGTGATTATCCCTAATGGTGGTGATTCAGGCAGTGGCCAGTGATTAGCCACCCCCCCCCACCCCATTCCCTGACCTGGGCCTCAGAGCTCTCCAGAGACTGGGACGGGCCCGTGGGGTCGCTGTTCTAGGTCCCCAGCTATCTCTGGCTCCTGCTTCGCTTTGCCCCATACATTCTTCCTCTTCCCTCACGCATTCCACAAACACCGAGTGCCTACCGTTTGCTGAGCAGGGCATCAGGGACGGTGACTCCAACTTGACAAGGTTCTGGGCATTGAGGAGCCCCAGCAACACCCCCGACCCCACCCCAGCAGTGTGACCCTAGAAAGGTCATTTCCCCTCTCTGTGCCTCAGTTTCCTCATCTACCAGAAGGGTGTCTGGGAAGAAATAGAGGGGTCCCTAACTCAGGCAGGTCCTGAGTTTGGATTTGCAGTGTGGGGAGTCCAGAGTCCAGACCCCAGCTCTGTCTCTACTGCATTATTTTAACTGCCCCCCCGTCCCGGGGCTCTTCCAGGAGCAGCAGTCACCCTTCTTTAAATGGGCCCAGTGACCCCAGCCCCAACCATTCTGCAAAGACCTTTCTGTGCTGCTGAGCCAGGCCCAGAACCAGGAGCTTCCTCGGTGACCTTTACTTTAACTGTCCAACCCTCCCACCGTGTGGGCTGGGCCCATTTCACAGTCGAGAATGCTGAGGTTCCGGACGGGAAGCGACTTGGCCAACAGCACACAGCCAGAGGAGCCTCTGGGTCGCTCCCATGCGCGCTAGAGGGCCCGGCTCATCGTCGCTGTCACGCCGCCCTGTTGGTACTGCCGGCCTGTCTGCCCTGCGCCCCCTGCCCGGACTCACTGTCAGCGCCGTGACGCCAGCGGGTGCCCTGCACGCGGCCGCTGGGGTCCACGCGCAGGAAGAAGTGGGTGGAGGAGAAGAGGCGCCTCCAGCGCACGTCGCCCTCCAGGTGTGGGTAGCTGCGCGGTCTCCGCGGGCTGTTTGCGGTCGCCGCGGCTCCAGGCGCCCGCGCCAGCCACAGCCACAGCAGGCTCAGCCACAGGCGGCCGCGCATGTCCCCGCGCCCGGCTCGCCGCCAGCTCCTGCTTCCCCGCGCGTCCGCGGCGGGGCCGGCGCCGGGGCAGGGGCGGGGCGCCCGGAGGGGCCGGCCCACGCGGGCCAATAGGGGGCCCCGCGGGTGGGGCCCGCTCCACAGTGGGGCGGAGAGAGGGCGGGCCAGGGCGGTGGCCAAGGAGCCGACCAATGGGGAGGTCGGGGCTGGCCAATGGGGCGGCTCGGGGGCGGGGCAAGAGGGGCGGGGGCGGGGCAGCGAGGCGACTGGGGCGGGGCTGGGAGCGAGGCGGGGCCCACTCGGGAAAACCCTCCGGCCTCCGCGCGCGCCTGTCGTGCGGGGTGGGGAGGCCGGCGCGCGTTCGTGAGTCACCGGGCCAGCCGGCGCGGGCTGCGGGGGTGTGGGTGTGGGAGGGGCGCGCCTGCAGAGACGAGGAGGGAGACAGCACGGGGAGAGACCGACGGAGCTGCAGAGACGGAGGCTGAGGCACACAAGGGAAGGCAGCCGAGAGAGACGGACAGGCAGCGCGAGCGATCTGTGAGACACCGGGGGAAACGGGGCGGCTCAGGGGTCAGAGGCCGGGAGGGGAGCTCTGGCCGGCGCGCGTCAGCCAGGCCGGGCTCTGCGAGAGGCGCAGGCGCATGGTCTGCACTGAGGGGTGGGCACGGGGAAGCATGTGGGCGGGGAAGCAAGCGAACGCCTAGGGAGTCCTGTGCGCACAGGTGCCGGGGCGGGGGTGCCGGGGCGGGGTGCCGGGGCGGGGGCGGGTGGAGAGCTGCGGGCCGGAAGGTGGCTGAGGGTGGGTGGACACATGAGCCTGTCTGTAGCCGGCTGACAGGAGGCCTGGGTGGTGACCGAGGCCAGCACCCTGTCCCCTGCGTTCAGAGCGGCATGTCCGAGGAGGTGGGAATGGTGTGGCTCCATTTACACCCACACCTGCTCCTCATACACAGACACACCCAAGCCCCACTGGGAGCCGCCCTGCGCCCTGGATCCTGGGAAGAGCACAGTGAACCTTCACAGACTCAGAGCCCAGAGAGGATTGACGGATGGGGAAACCAAGGCCGAGTGAGCCAGCAGCTTCCCCAAGGCCCCACACAGGCCACATCCCAGGGCTCCAGTCCCTGTCCCTCTGCTCCTATAGACCCGGTCCTGCAGCCAGGGCCCCCGCTGGCACCTTTAAATAGCACCCGGGCGAAGACAAGGTGATAAGCCTGACCTGTTGGAAGCGTAACCGGTCTGGCCAGAAGCTGGGATGCCTCCCTCCAGCTCTGGGGAATCCCTGCTCCCTCTTCCAGGCCCCGGGGGGCCCGTGCATCTCTCCAGATGGGAGAGGATGTCTCCATACTCGGAGCCCTGAGGCCAGCGCCTGAGGGACCCTGCACGATCGTATCACGTCCGCAGGCCTCAGTGTCTCTGGAAAATGGGCCAGCAAGGGAAGGCTGTAAGGACGGAACGAGGTAATCCACGACCTTGCTGGGCAGAGGGCGCATTACACAAACCTGGAATAACATCCTGTTTCCCACCAGGCAAAACTGGGTCTTCCCTTCCTGGAGTGTCCCCACCCTCCCCCCCAGGAGGACAGTCTTTGGGCTCCGTGTGCCGGGGGTGGGACCCACGCCCAGGAAGCCGTCCTGCCCCGGGTGTTGATGGAGGTTAATAACAGCTTCATTGAAATACAGTTCACACATCGCACAATTCACCCACGTAAGTACACAACTCAGTGTTTTCAGTACACAGTTGTCAGCCATCACCTAGAACCTCTATCTAGTTCCAGAACATTCCATAAGCCTAAAAAGAAAGGCGGCCCCATTAGCATTCGCCTCAACTTCCCTTCCCCCAGCCCCCCCACACCCACGAGCCCCCTTCCCGTCCGGGGAGAAGCCTGTTCTGGACGTTTCACGCACGTGGACTCACACCCCGCGTGGCCTCCCGTGTCTGGTTCCCTCCCTGAGCGTCGCGTGTTCACGTCGGGTGTGGGCGCCGCGCTCCTGCTCGAGGCCGAGGGACATGCGTGGTGGACACGTGGTATGTACCATTTACCTATCGATGGATATTTGGTTGTTTCCACCTTCTTTTTTTTTTTTTTTTTAGTTTAATGTGTTCATTTATTTTTGAGAGAGAGAGACAGAGTGTGTGCTGGGGAAGCACAGAGACAGAGGGAGACAGAATCCAAAGCAGCTCCAGGCTCTGAGCCGTCAGCACAGAGCCTGATGTGGGGCTCGAACTCACGGAGCTGTGAGAGCATGACCTGAGCCGAAGTTGGACGCTTAACCGACTGAGCCACCCAGGCGCCCCATTGGTTCTTTTCGGTGCTGTGGATTATGTCCCCGTGGCCGTGGGTGTACTGGTTTGTGTGTGGATGTGTTTTCATTTCTCCTGTGTATATGTGTCGTAGAATTAGTGGGTCATATAATAATTCCATGTTTAGTTTTTTTGAGGAACTGCCAGACTGTTTTCCACGGTGGCTGCCCCATCTTGCGTCCCACCAGCCGTGCAGAGGGTTCTGATTTCTACACATCCTCTTGCTGCTGGCGGTTGTCCATTGTTTTGATTACAGCCATCTTAGGCGGGGGCAGAGTGGTGTCTCACTGCGGTTTTTTGAAAGACCTCAGAGCTACAGAAAAGTTGTAAACCAGTGCAGGGAGCACCATGTTCCTGCCTTCCCCAGTTCTCTATCTTCTTTCTGCTCCCCATCAACAGGAGAGTGGGTACATACACGTAGCATATATGCACTGGGGATTCTCTACCCCAGAAACACCACAATGTGGATGGACTTGAGCAGAAGCAGCCTGACCCAAGGAGGGCCGTCTGCGTCACGGTCTACAGCAGGGCACAGCCAACTATGGGGCGAGGCACCAGGATGGGGGTGTCACTCTTGGGGCCAGCGCCAGAGATCGTGAGGCGGTTTTAGGTGCTGCGCATTTTTTTGGAACACCCATGTGTTTAGTTTGTGGAAACTGAGCTATATTCTTGACCTGTGCATTGTTGACATTATGCCTCAAAACGCACACACACACACGTAATCTTTTTATGTAAGTCAGTATTTGAGAATAAGCCACAGAGATGGTGCCACTTACCCTCTAAACATGTGGCTGTATCTTCCAAAGGCAAGGTTATCTGTCATAACCAAGCTGCAATTTAATCCACCATCCACGCTCAGATGGCCTCTGTTGTCACCACAGTGTCCTTCAATAGTTTTTTTTTTTTTTTTCCCCCTGATCACAAACCCAGGGTAGTCTCTGATCAGCTGATTGATGGTCCCCAAAGAAAGGTCCATGTTCTCACCCCAGGCAGCTGTGAGTTTTACCTCATTTGGGAAAAGAGTCTTGGCAGATACAGTTAAATCGTCCTTGTGGGCCCCAAATACAGTCACAAGTGTCCTCATAAGAGAAATATCAGAGTGAAATTTGACATAGACACAGAGGAGGCCGCGTGACCACAGAGGCAGAGGCTGGAGGGGCTCGGCCGCAGGCCAAGGGGCGCCTGGAGCCCTCAGAAGCTGGAGGAGGTGGAAAGGACCCCCTCCTCCGGAGCCTCCAGGGGGAGCACGGCCCCGCCCCACTTTTATTTCAGCCCACAGCTCCTGATGTTGACCCTCCGGTCTCCAGAAATGTGAGAATAACTTTCTGTTGTTGAAAGTCCACACAGCCCCAGGGATCTGATACCATCTCCTTCCATCTAGAGATCCCGGCCTTTCTCTACCTTTCTCAACACGGACACAACCCAGGTTCATCTGAACATCTCAGGGCATGAATCAGACAAAACATTCTGGGTCTGAACCCGACATAAGCAAACAGCTTCTGAAACACGGTGTTGCCCAAATTCCAACCTCTGACGCTGTGTTCCCTGTTTAATTACATTTGTCTCCACCTGTCTTCTGTGTAAATTTGTATTTTTCTTACTTAAGTTTTACAAGGAAAATTGATGTCACCATCAGGAGTGGAAAGCCAGAACCATACGCAGACATAATGACGATAAGCCATAAAAAGAAACACTTTGAGGAGATGACCATGTGACACATTCCCAGACCGATAGGATCACAGCCAGAGAGCTGAGGTAGGAGTCAGATATAGGCAGTGCTCAGTGAGACCTCCCATGCTTGAGTGGGAGCAGAAAGAACTTTCTCACTGCTAAGTTACCAGACCCTGGCTCCGGGGCAAATACTGGTTTAGGGCATCTGATGCCCCATCGAATAGAAGAGAAGACTGAGGCGTGAAGAAAGGCACACAAATTCCAAAGTCTGGGCTTCCAGCCAGGTTCCTGGCTCTGCCAGACTGAGGGGGCTCGAGGGGGTGTCTCTAGGTCTTGGGGAGACCAGGTCTAACTGATTCAGCCCCCCAGGGCCAGGAAGGCCATCCCAGGTGTGAGTCAAATCTGAGGTCGAGGCCCCTGGGGCATCTTGGAGTGGGTTGGGGCAGGTTTTGAGAGGACGCGGCTGTCTGTTGAAAACATTCCCAGCCGCTGGAATCATAACGCACAGGCCCGCGTGGGCAGCTGCGTCTGGAATGTGCTTTCAAGAGGCCGCCAGGCTGAGGAGACTGGCCCTCCTAGAGCACAGGTCCAGCTTCCACTCTGGGCTAATGGAGTAACCAAATCTGAGAGTCCAGGGGCAGGTGACAGCTTGAGCTGAAGTACATAAGGCCCACTGGCCTGGCCCCTATGAATTCCTCCAGCTTTGACTTTGCTTCTTCGTCCTAACCCCCACTCTGCTCAATTGTCTCCAGCTACCCACAGTTGACTCTGCCTCAGGGCCTTGGCACTTGCTGTGAACTCTGCCTGGAACACAGTTACCCCAGACAGTCTTAGTCTCATCCTTCCATGGCAGCTGATGCTCCCCTCCCCCGCCTCAGTTTCCCCAGCACCTTCCTGGTCTGATTCTAAAGCTCTGGCTCTGACTACTCGCAAATGGGACCACCCTGAAGATCAGGGCTGGGAACCTCCAGGCTCCAGGCTCATTCCATTCGTCATCAAATCAATTTAGTAAGTTGCTCTGCTTTTCGCGCCCGGCTCTGCTCCTGTCCTTGGGGCTGCAGGGAGTGGACGAGGGAGACGTCCTGGAAACGACGGACCAGCTGCCTCTGTTCTGGGGCTGGGAGTCAGACCGGGCTCTGCCTTCGCGGCGGTCTCCCTAATATTGTGGCAACTTGCTCGACCTCCCCCAGCCTCAACTTCCTCTGCAATAAACTGGGGCTAGTCATAGTTGGCGCTCCAAAGTCGAAGTTGGAGCAATGAAGATCGCAGACAGGAATCTCTAAATTGCAGAACGCTGTCCTAATTATTCGGAGGTCATTCCTTTAAAACAACAAACAACAAACCAGCCTGGGTTCCCGGCCCTCCCAAAGGTAGCTTGGAGTCACCCCGGGTTACCCTAGCAACGGTTCTGTCCCGCCCCTCCTTGACGGAAGGGTGAGCCAATTAGAGGGCTCCGTCGACGCATGCCTCGGAGCCTCCGGGACCCCGCTGCTCCCTGGGAATTGTGGTTCCGGCTGCCTCCTCTGGCCGTCCGGTTCCCTCACAGCCGCCGTAGCCTCTGGAACTACAACTCCCGGCAGGCGCAGGCGGCGCAGGCGCGGTGTGGGCGGTGCGAGCAGCGCGGACGGCGCGGCGGTCGGCGTGCGAAATGTCGGCGCTGCGCTGGGGCCGCGGCGCGTCGGGTCTCCGGAGGGTCTTATGGCGTGCGGGCCGCCCCGGCCTCCTGGCCGAGGAAGGTAACGTGGGGGAGGCCCGGGGGCGACAGCGCTGCCGCTGCCCCCCTCCCTGCGGCCGTGACCTTTAGGCGCCCCTTGCCCTGTGTAGTTCTGGGGAACCCCCTGACTGGACCCCGCTTTCACTCGCCCGTGGGCCGTTCCCCCGACGGAGATCGGCACGGCGCTCTGACGCTTGACCCTTGGCTTCCCTTTGAGCCCCCTGACCCGACTTAGGGCCCTTGATCTTTGAACTCTCCCAGCACCTTTAGTTGGAGGACCCCTTCGCGTTCAATCCCACGCCCAAATTTTCTTAGCCGTGAGCTCCCCTTCACCTTTGACCTCTTGGATTCTTTCCAGTGGGAGGCCCGTGACCACTGAAGGTTTCCTGTTAATTCAGGGCTCTTTTGCCCCAGGGTCCTGCGATTTCTGTCCACAGGAGGCCCTCCCAGGCCCCCAGGCCGCGGGGCCTCCTTCTGCCTCCTTCAGCCTCTCTCTCTTGCCCACAGGGGCCCGCAGCGGTGTCTGGGGCCGCAGAAGGAGCCTGTCCGCCAGCCCCTGTGAGCAAGACCGCCAGAAGGACTGGGGCCATGCGGAGCTGCTGGAGGGTGAGCCCGGACCCCCAAGGCTCGGGGCCTGAAGCCCTTCCTCTCTGTCCCCTCCCAGCCTCAGGCACTCTGCTGGGGGTCACCTGCCCGTTCCTCACAGGGACCCGATGACAAGTGCTGTCATTCTGCAAAGCAGGGTACCTGAACGGTTTCCCTCCCCTCCGTGCCCTCGGGCAGGTGGTGACAGGAAGCATGTGCGTACACAGAGAGCCGTGCTCCCCGCTTCCTGAGCCCGGCAGGCGCTCCTACTTCCCGCGTGAGGCGGTTGAGGCCCAGCGTGGTAGCTGGCGAGGCTGCACGAACTGCTCGTCAGAGTCAGGGTTCGAACCCTGAACTGAGACACATTCCGTGGCTTTCTGGGCACAGGCGCCCGCGGCGTCCAGTCGGGGTCCTGCCGTCCTCACAGCGTGGGAAGGATGGCCCAGTCCTGGCCTGGCACGGGGAGGTGGGGGCATGTGTCACCTGTCACTGCAGCCTCTGGACCGTGGCCACTGCCTCACGTCTCCAGTGTGAGTCTGAGAAGGAAACCGTTATTTGAGGAAACTCTAGACATAGAGAAGTAGAGCACCGTCATCCCCAGCAGCTACCTTCTTTCATTCCTCGCTCACCACCTCGGTATCTTAAAGGAAAGCCCGGGTATCATACCTTCAATGGAGGAAGGTTCTGGAAGTCTGACTCACATTACATCACTCTCCAGCCTAAAACTGCGCCAACTCTGTCTTATAGCATAAGATAATCGCATACCTCCCCCTGCCCCCCCCCCCCCCCGGTCACATATCCCTGTGGCCTTTGCCTTGTCAGCCTAAGGCGCTGTGGCCCCCGCAGGGAGAAAAGTGTGCGCACGGCCACATTGTGTCGGCCTCACCTCCTCCACAGACCTGTGTATCCCAACCACACGTCCCACGTGTTGGCTCCTGTGAGGGCCACGGCCGCCCTGCCCGTTGAGTCTTCACTGGGCCCCCGCTGTGTGAGGCCGGCCCTGCTGTCAGGCGACATTCTCGCCGGCGAGGCCGGACACGGGGCGGACGGCTGCCCTCGGACGCCTACGAACTAAACTCCGTCCGTAACCCCAGACCCTAGTCACTTGTGGACACGTGCAGCGAGTACCGGAGTTGCCGCTGTCCTGTCCCAGCCGGGATTGGAGCGCGCGACACCGGCCTCTTGTAGCGCGTCCTTCTCGAGGTTTGTTTAGGGCCACGTTTTTGCATTTTGGGGGTTTTTGTTGGTGATTTTGCTGTTTAACGTGGCCTCCAAGCGTGGTACAAAGGTGTTTTCCAGTGTCCTAAACTTGAGAAGGCTGTGATGTGCCTTTGGGGGAAAATACACGTTCGCGGTTTTATATTTTTAACGTTTACTTGATTGATTTGAGAGAGACAGAGACGGGGGGAGAGAGAGAGAGAGAGAGCATGCATGCGCCAATGGGGGAGGGACAGAGAGAGACACACACACACAGAATCCCAAGCAGGCTCCACACTGTCAGCACAGAGCCCGACACGGGGCTCGAACTCACAAGCCAGGAGATCATGACCTGGGCCAAAATCTAGAGTCCAGACGCGTCACCGACTGCGTCAGCCAGGCGCCCCAAAGGTACGTGTTCGTATACACTTACAGCGCTGTTGGCTCTGGGCTCAGTGTTCACAGATTAACAATATATGTGAAATAAGGCATCTTAAACACAGGGACATGGAAGAAGGTTACGTGTTGATCGGTCGGGGACTGCCGTGATCTGTGAAGTCGCTGTGACGCAGGGCTGGCCACCTGGCTCTGCAGGAAAGTCCGGTCATACTGATCATAGCGATCAGGAATAGCATGTGCAGAGGCCCTGAGGCCATTGTGGCTGCAGCGCAGTGAGCAGCGTGGGGGAGAGTGGGGGGAGGGGCCCCCCCAGGCACGAGGATGGATTTTGAGTCTGAAGTACACCCCTGAGGGTGTGCAGACAGGTTGGATGTAGAGGGAGAGAGACGTAGACGACCCTAGAGGTTTTGGCTGAGCGCCTGCAAGGACCATGATGACAGTGACCTGGAGGAGCAGATTTTGGGAAGTTGAGTCAGGGAGGCTGTGCTGAATGAGTGGGTGGGGCCCCTGAAGATTGGGGGACATCCAGCACTGAGGCCTCGAGGGGCGCCTGGGGGACTCAGTCAGTTGAGCGTCCGACTTCGGCTCAGATCATGATCTCACGGTTTGTGGGTTCGAGCCCCGCGTCGGGCTCTGTGCCGACAGCTCGGAGCCTGGAGCTGCTTCGGATTCCGTGTCTCCCTCTCTCTCTGCCCCTCCCCCGCTCATACTCTGTCTCTCTCGAAAATAAAAAAAAACAGTAAAAAAAAAAAAAAAAAAGAACCAAGGCCCCGAGAGCTGGCGGGACCAGCTGCTCCCCGGGGCCGCAGGGTCTGGAGAGGTTGGTGCTCGCACGGGGGTCCCCCTGACATCCTCGCCCTTTGTCCCCACAGTGCTCGAAGCGCGAGTACGGCAGCTGCAGGCCGAGTGTGTGTCGGAGGTGACCGTGAAGAGGGTCGGCCAGGCTCGACTCCCAGAAGCGGCCGGCTTCCAGCCACGCAGGAAGGCCCAGAAGGGGGGCGAGGGCACTGGCCGCTGGGCGCAGAAACTGGACCAGGACAGGTGGACGCTGCAGGGGCGCAAGCAGCGGCTGGAGGTGAAGCCGCAGGTTCGGGCCCAGCAGCCGGCCTGTGAGCACCGGCTGCGGAGGGTGCCCCAGCTGCTGAGCGCCCCCCTGGCGGAGCGCCTGCTGCGCTGGGAGCAGGGCACCCCCAGGAGCCCGTGGGAGGAGCAGCTGGAGCGGCTGCTGCAGGAGGCCCCGCGGAAGCTGAGCTGCGAGGCCGAGCAGGCCCACCAGTCGCGGGGCGCCTCCGTGCGGCTGGAGACCCAGCAGCAGAGGCTCCTGGCCTTCCTGGAGTGCTGCCTGCTCTCGGGCCACTTGCCTCTTGCCCACCACGTGCTGGTCACCTGCCACGGGAGGTGGCGGCAGCGGCGGACGCTCACGCTGGCCATGTACAACACCGTGATGCTCGGCTGGGCGCGCGAGGTGAGTGCTGGCCCTGGGGGCGGGGTGTAATCCGAAGCAGCTCCAGGCTCTCGGCTGTCAGCACAGAGCCCAGCGCGGGGCTTGAACTCATTAACCGTGAGATCATGACCTGAGCCGAAGTCGGATGCTCAACTGACTGAGCCCCCCAGGCCTCCCCCCAAACGGTTTCGTGCCTTTCCTTCTGGACGCCTCGACTGGGGCCTCTGTTCTCACCTGGTGTGAGGGGTCCTTTGGGCTCCAAGGAAGCCTCCAGACCCTTGTCTGGACAGTGACTTTGCTACTTCTGGTGGGGCTTCCTGGTGGGCGTTAGGTTAGAGCTTCTCAATCCTTTTTCTCACGTGGGCGTTCGTTCGCGGCCACGGGGTTCCCTACAGGCTCTGCTCCAGCCGTGCCCTGTGTCTTTCCAAGTAGTTTAATTTCCCTTGTGGTGTTCTTGGCTGGTCGTTCAAGTATTCTTCACGTGTCTGCGCAGGGGCGCAGCTCCTCGCCCCCTCCCTGTGCATCCGCAGCCCTGGTTGGAGACCCGCGGGGAAGGGTTGGCGCTCAGACCCAAGCCGGACACCGGTGTGCGGGGACCGAGGCTGTGGCACGTGAGGGAGGGCTGTGGTGGGCACGGACCGGCCTCACCCGAGGACTGAACAGCAGGCCCAGGGGCCACCATCGTTTTGACCTCAGCATTGGCCCGTGTTGTGACGTGAGGTGACATGGAGATGCCTGGTCCCCACAGGTGGCAGTTAATTCATCACCGGCTCGTGCGCTAGGTTCAGGGAGTGAGTGAAGACCAGAAGGTGGTGGTCTCCCACCCAAGGTCACAAGCCCTCCAGGCCCCGCCGCGGAGAGCCCGTTACAGCCGGATGTTTCTGCCATTGGCACCTGCGCAAGCTTCCTGCGCTTGCTTGGACAGATGACCAAACCCTGGGTGGCTTAAAGTGACAGAGAGTTATCGTCTCAGTCCCGTCTCAAAGTGGGACGCGGCCACACCCGCTCCGGAGGCTCTGGGGACGTCCTTCCTGCCTCCTCCTGCTCCCGCAGCCCCTGTCGTCACACTCCTCACGCGGCCTCCTCCGAACCCATTCCGTTAGCAAAGCTCCTGTTTCCGACCCGGGCCTTGGTCTGAGGCTCCGAGTAGGCGGGGGCTTGGGGGCGGCACTAACCCCCAGGCCTGCCCTTCTGCGCTGCACGGAACACACGGATCTGCAGCGGCACAGACCTCCCTCCAGGGCCCCGGCTCGTGCGGCAGAACCTGGGGTCGCGAGGGCGCTGTGCTGCGAGTGTCTGCAAGGCGGGCGGACATTCCTGATCTCCTTGACTTGATAAATGAACAAGGTCTACGGCGACTGTCACGTGATCACGGCCGAGCCAGTGGGTCTCTGTGGGATTGGGTGATCGTCGCCCATGCTCGATGCTTGGTGTCTGGCCACTGTGTTTAGCAGAAATTAGTGATTTTTCAGAATGTTCGCACTGGTGTATTTTTTTGTCCCTTCAAAGCACCTGTGGACAGTCCTTTGCTTTTCCATCCAAGAGCGAGCTTAGGAATGGTTTGCTTCCTTCTGGGCCAGGCTGCCTGCAGACAGCCTTTCTTCTGCTGCCTCGTTGTCAGTTACGTTAAACACAGCCCAAGACGAGTTCATCAGTACTGTACTGGAGTCGGCATCTGTGCGAGCTCATACAGCGGCCCCCACGCAGAAGAAAGTTGAAAAGAAAGCGGGTACAAAGAAGCTCATTACGGTGGAAGTCGAGAAGGAAATCATCGAGAAGCACAAGTGAGGAATGCGAGTGGCCGAAATCGCGCAAGATTTTATGAGAAGTCTGCTCCTGTACCTTGTCTGCAGAGGAGGCAGGGAGGCAGAGAAAAGGCGGGGGACCCCTTGCTTCAGATTACGTTAGGGAGATGTGTAAAAGGTGGGAAGCAATGCAAAAGTTTGTAGAAAAGCACCACCCGAATAAGGCTGTAGCAATGCGAGCAGCAACTGTGTTTAACGACAACACAGTGTCCCATTTCCGCGAAACCCTCAGGAAGCGAAGCAAGTGTCCCTGGAGAGGCTCCCTGTTAAAGCGGCAGGGAGAGGGGAAGATTGTGTCGGGCCGAGAGACAGCAGCGACTCCCTCAGTGACACTGGACTCCTCAGTCACCCTCTCTCTGGTCCCCTCACACCCGGGGGAGGGTCTCAAAAATAAGTGCAGGTTAATGTGTTTTCCTTTATACTGAGTATTTTTTTTGTTATCTTATGTTACAGTATTGTAATTATTTTTATTTATTTTTATTTTCTTAACGTTTGTTTATTTTTGAGAGAGACAGCGCGTGAGCAGGGGAGGGTCAGAGAGAGGGAGACACAGAATCCAAAGCAGCTCCAGGCGCTGAGCTGTCAGTACAGAGCCCGTCGCGGGGCTGGAACTCCCAGACCGCGAGACCATAACCTGAGCCGAAGTCGGACGCTTAACCCACTGAGCCCCCCAGGTGCCCCTGTAATCATTTTTATGTGAACACGTTTGGGTTGTGAGTTTCCATTAGTTCTTATGGGGAAATTCACTTTGACGTACAAGCGTTTTGCATTTCAAGCGTGTCACAAATAACGCTCACAAGTCAAGGCTTTCCTTTACTCCGAAATGAACGGAAGTGTGAACAGGGCCGGCCTCCAGTGGGGGGGTGGCGTCGGAGGGAGACTGACGGCCGGGGCGCCTGTGTGAGAGAGGCTGCACTCAAATCGGGGACAGGGGTTGCACTTCTGGAAATGGAGAAGAGGCAGGCCGACCCCAGAGTCGGCGGACAGACGTGGAGACACCAAGGGGCCCCTTGTAGCAGCTGGAATTGTGCACGCTCGAGTCCACACGAGCGCCGCCCCTGTCGGGAACCCAGACCCCGCCCGGTCCTGCCCAGGTGCCACCAAGCGCCATACTGCACTTGGCCAGCAAGCCTTTTCCTCCCTGATTTGTTGGCTGTAGAGCAAGGTCTCGAGGGACAGGCCGGCCACTCGCGGACCCTCACCCCAACTTGGTCTCCGCAGGGCTCCTTCAAAGAGCTGGTGTACGTGTTCTTCATGGTGAAAGACGCCGGCCTCACCCCAGACCTGTTGTCCTATGCGGCTGCGCTCCAGTGCATGGGACGGCTGGACCAGGGCGCCAGGACCGTCCAGAGGTGGGTGGGCATCGGGCACGGGTGGGCAGCCTGGCGCTTGCTGGGGGCTGGGACCCGAGGGCGTTCGGGGCTGCCCGACCCTTAGGCGCCCTGCGCCCCCCAGGTGCCTGGACCAGATGGCCCAGGACGGGCTGCAGCTGCCGGAGATCTTCACGAGCGTGCCGCTGTGCCCGGAGGAGCAGGCTGCGCTCCTGCAGGCGGTGCGCAAGGCCCAGCCCGCCTTCAGCCCCCCACCGCGGCCCCAGCCTGAGCCCCAGGTCAACACCTCACCCCTGCTCAGGGAGATCTACGCCCAGGTGAGAGGGCCCGACACCCACAGGCAGGGCCGCGTCCTGCTGGGGGTGAGACCGCACCGCCCTGCCCTTGTGCGTCTCCCTGGTCCCGGTCCCTCCTTGCCTGTCTCTCCGAATCGCCCTTGGAGGCCACACAAGCCAGACTTGGCAAGTCCAGCCCCCACCAGGGCCCCAACCCAAAAGATTGAAGCTGCAAGGTGCCACGGCCATGCTGCTGCGCTCCCACCCTGAGGACAGAGCCAGGTGTAGACAGCCCATGCCCAGCTGGCCTCGGGCGGCAGGTGGGCAGAGCGGGCAGTAAGGCCAGGGCTCTGTCCCCTGCTCGGTGATTAGGACCTGTGTGTGCCTCAGCGCCATGTGTTTTGCAGTTTTCGGTTTGTCTTTGGGTGGGTCACAGATTTGCACAGTTTCCAGTTTAAACAGAAAAGCTCGCTGTCAGGGACTTGAGCCTTGTCTCCCCAGGCGATCCCCGCCCCCCCCCCCCTTTGCCAGTGAGGCAGATGCTGGGCAGCTGTCACGTGCTCTTCGGCACCTCGCCACCTCCCAGCCTCTCGGAGGGACGATCTTCCGGGGACTCGAGCAGCAGATGTGATTCTGCCGGCGCGGGTGGGTGGAGGTCCTGGAAGCGCAGGCCAGCAGCTGCTCTCGCGTGGGGGGCCTGCCACCTGCCTGCCCCCCTCCACAGGAGGACCCCGTGTCCTATCCCAAGCTGCACCTGCCTCTGCACAAGCTGAAGGCCCTCTTCCAGCAGCAGCTGCGTGTGGAGATGGCCACCACCGTCAGCGTGGAGTCGGTGGAGAAGCCCGAGCTGCTGACCACGGAGGTCCTGCAGGCGGTAAGGAGCCCACTGCCGATCGCAGCCCCGCGCGTGTGGGAGGTGGGCTGGCCGCCCGCGTGGGGCGGCCCGTGGGGTCGCCCACTGCTGCCGGGAGAGTGAGAGGCCCTCCTCTGGGGTGTACCCCCCACTCCCCGGGGGCCGGGGCCCCGAGGGGTGGTGACACCCGCATCCCCCACCCCCCCCAGAGGAACACCCTGACGCGGCTGCGTGCTGTGTGGGTGGAGGCGCTGTGCGCAGGGCTGCAGGAGATGAAGGCCAGTGAGGCCCGCGCCGCCCGCGCCGGCCGCCCCACGCTCTTCCCCTACCTGTGCCTGCTCACCGAGGAGGAGCTCGCCCAGCTGCTGCTGCAGGTGGGCCCTGGACCGGCATGGGGCGGGGGCCGGGGCACGGGGGGTGGGGCTCCGGGCAGGCTCGGCTCACTGTGCTGCCCGCAGACCCTGCAGGTGCTGCCCCCGCAGGGAGAGTCGCTCCTCTCGCTGGCACAGCAGCTGGGCCTGCGCGTCTTCAACCGGCACGCGGTGCAGAAGCAGCAGCTCCGTCACGTGCAGGCGCTCCAGCAGCGCTACTACCAGTACCTGCACCTGCTGGCGTCCGACACCCAGGTGAGGCCCGCGGGGGGCGGGGGGCCTCGGACACCCAGGTGAGGCCCGCGGGGGAGCGGGGGGCCTCGGACACCCAGGTGAGGCCCGCGGGGGGCCGGGGGGCCTCGGAACCACAGGTGAGGGCCGTGGGGGAGGGCGAGGCTGGACCACTACCACCAGCCCCTGACCCACTCCCCCATCCCCAGGTGGCGGTGCCCTGCCTACCACGGCAGTACTGGGAGACGCTGGGGGCGCCTGAGGCCCCCCATGAGCAGCCCTGGCCCCTGCCTGTGCTGGTGCAGCTGGGCAAGCAGCTGGCCGAGATGCTGGTAGAGGTGGTGCGCATGCCCGGCAGCCTGGCCGCCCCCCAGGGCTCCTGCACGCTCATCCCCGTGCTGTATCACGTGTACTCCTTCCGTAGTTTCCGCCAGGTGGGCCCTGCAGGAGGCTGGGGGCTCTGGGGGCTGCGGGATTCCCGGGGCTTGGGGTGCCCTCTGCCCACTGTGCGTCCACTGGGGCGATCGACCTCTTTATCTGTATGTGCCCACCTTGCCCCCAGATTGGGATCTTGAAGCCCCACCCAGCCTTCACGCAGCTGCTGGCGACCGCAGCGGAGCACACGCTGACCTTTGAGGCAGCCGAGGTGCCCATGCTGTGCCCGCCAGTGCCCTGGACATCACCGTACACAGGCGCCTTCCTGCTGAGTCCCACGAAGCTCATGCGCTCCCTGGAGGGGACTACGCAGCACCAGCGCCTGCTGGACAGCTGCCCGCCCGCTGAGCTGCACGGCGCCCTGGATGCCCTCACCCAGCTGGGCAACTGCGCCTGGCGCGTCAACGGGCGTGTGCTGGACCTGGTGCTGGAGCTCTTCACCGCCAAGGGCTGTCCCCGTCTGGGTGTGCCCGCCCCGCCCTCTGAGGCGCCCCGGCCGCCCGAGGGCCGCCTGCCGCCCGGTGCCTCACCTGCCCAGAAGGCTGAGCTGCGGCGGGAGCTGGCCCGCTGCCTGAAGGTGGCGCGGGAGATGCACAGCCTGCGGTCGGATGCGCTGTACCGCCTCTCGCTGGCCCAGCACCTGCGCCACCGCGTCTTCTGGCTGCCCCACAACATGGACTTCCGCGGCCGCACCTACCCCTGCCCGCCCCACTTCAACCACCTGGGCAGCGACCTGGCGCGGGCCCTGCTGGAGTTTGCCCAGGGCCGCCCGCTTGGCCCCGATGGCCTCGACTGGCTCAAGATCCACCTGGTCAACCTCACTGGGCTCAAGAAGCACGAGCCACTGCGGGCCCGCCTGCTTTTCGCCAATGAGGTGATGGAGGACATCCTGGACTCTGCGGACCGGCCCATGACGGTAGGGGTGGGGAGGGCGGTGTCTGGGGCCCTTTCCCCCTCGTTTCTGTCTCCCCCAGCCTGCTCCCTGCGCCGGCTACCCCGGCCCCTCCCTCGGCACAGACTCCTGGCATCGTCCTTCCTTGGCCCCAGTCCCTCAGCGGCTCTGCCGCCTCTCTCTCCAGGTTAGCTCTTCTTCCAGAACCTTCCCCATCCCTGTCCTGCTCACTCAGGGCTGTTCCCGGGCGTCCCTCCCTGCCCATGGCTCTTGTCGCCCCTGCTGTTCTGGGGGGCTCTGTCCCAGCCTGTCTGCCCTAGCCAGGCTGGCTTGAGCCCCACTCTGACCCCACCAGGCTCGGGGACTCTGGCCCCGGCCTCATGCTGCCCTCCCTCAGGGCCGGAAGTGGTGGATGGAGGTGGACGAGCCCTGGCAAGCCCTGGCCTGCTGCATGGAGATCGCTCGGGCCGTGCGCGCTCCCGACCCCGCTGCCTACGTTTCCCATTTCCCGGTCCACCAGGTGAGCCAGCGGGGACCCTGCCTCGGGGTGTGCTTGGCTCAGGGTGGCTCAGCTGGAGGTGTGAGGTCGCAGAAGTGCGGGCGTCTAGCCTCTCTGCAAATCCCACTCGTGTGTTTGGCTGGTATCCCCTTGCGGGGGCCGGGCTATGGATGCGTCTGGCCCTGCAGTGTGACCTGGCTCAGCGGTGCTGTGAGCGGTGCCCGGGGCACCCTGGAGCACTCGCTCGAGCCCCGGGGTCCCTCACCCTCCTGTCGGCCCCAGGACGGTTCCTGTAATGGCCTGCAGCACTACGCTGCCCTCGGCCGGGACAGCATCGGGGCCGCCTCCGTCAACCTGCTGCCATCGGACGTGCCGCAGGACGTGTACAGCGGAGTGGCCGCACAGGTGGGCGCCGCGTCCCCCGCCCGGCCTCACGCGCAGGGCCTCTGTCCTGTGAACACCTGGATCTGCAGGTCGCGTGGCCCCTATCACCCGTGATGGGACCGGGCAGTCAGGGCGGGCTTCCCTGAAGGAGGTGTCAGAAGAGGGACCTGTGGGGTCCCTGGGAGGAGGAGGGGCTGCCGGGCGGCGTGGGAGGGGGAGGGTGTGCGCACCCACCCGCTGACCCCGACGCCTGCGCAGGTGGAGGTGTTCCGCAAACAGGATGCCAGACGGGGCGTGCGGGTCGCCCAGGTGCTCGAGGGCTTCATCAGCCGCAAGGTGGTGAAGCAGACGGTGATGACCGTGGTGTACGGGGTCACCCGCTACGGGGGCCGCTTGCAGATCGAGAGGCGCCTGCGGGAGCTCAGCACCTTCCCCCAGGTGCGCCTGCTGGACGCTTGGCTCCATGGCAATGTCGGGATTTCCACAGGCCCCGGCCCAGCGACTCCCCGGAACAGTTGGCCACTGGGCAGGAGCAGCCCTGGGGTGGGCCCCCCGCCCCCCAGCCTCGGGCTCCCGTTTCTCCCTCTGAGAGATGGTGCCAGGCTTCCGGGTTCTTAGACGGTCCTGGGAGGCCGTTGTCCTGGGAGGAGGTGGGTAGGTGCTGCCCCCCCCCCCCCCCCCCCCCCCCGTGCCCCCGCTGACCGCCGTCCCGCACCCCCTCCAGGAGTTCGTGTGGGAGGCCTCTCACTACCTGGTGCGCCAGGTGTTCAACAGTCTCCAGGAGATGTTCTCGGGCACCCGGGCCATCCAGGTGTGCCCTCTCCCCCTCCCCCTCCCCGGGCCCGCCAGGCTGTCCCTGCCGAGGGCCCCGCCTGAGTGAGCCCCGCGCCCTGTGTCCACAGCACTGGCTGACTGAGAGCGCCCGGCTCATTGCCCACGCGGGCTCGGCTGTGGAGTGGGTCACGCCCCTGGGCATCCCCATCATCCAGCCCTACCACCGCGACTCCAAGGTCTTGGTACGTGCAGCCCCGCCCCGCCATCCCCGCTCCGTGTCGGGGTGGGATTCTTGACCCTCCCCACCCCACTCCTGCAGATCAGCGGTGGGATCCAGACCCTCACCTTCAGCAACAGTGGGGACACCAGCCAGTGAGTGCTGGGCGCGGTGCCGGGCTGGGGGCTGCCCCCGGGTCAGGCCAGGCTCGAGGCGGCTGAGCCCTCCCTCTCCCCAGGAAGCCCAACACGCTGAAGCAGAAGAACGGCTTTCCGCCTAACTTCATTCATTCGCTGGACTCTTCCCACATGATGCTCACGGCCCTGCACTGCCACAGGTGGGCCCCGCGTCTGCAGCGCGCCTTGTGCTCTCGGGCCGTCTTCTGTGTGCGCACCCTCTTCTCGGTGTTGGGGACACAGTGGAGACCCGCAGAGTGGCAAAGGCAGGTGGTGAGGCTGAGTCAAACAGGGTCAGGGGACCAGGGTAGAGGCCTACAGCCGGTGAGGACCCTAGTCGCCTGGGGTGTTGGAGCTGGTGCCCAGCCAAGGACCACACGTAAGCACATGGAAAGGCCCTGAGGCAGCGAGGCGTGCGTGAGGGGGAAGGAGCTGGCTGGCCGGTGGGAAAGGTGTCATTGCTTTGAAAAGTGCTTGTGGTTCCGTCCAGGTGAGTAGTCGGTCCTGACGTATTCGTGGGTCTGGTCGGGGAGGTGTCTGGGTTTCTCTTCTGAGCCCCTCGGAGGTAACCAGCGTGGCAGTTAGGGCAGGTGTGTGGATAGGTGTGTTAGAAAGGAGTCCGTGTTCACGGACATACCACACTTGTGCCCACCTCCACAGCGCTGCAGTGGGGGTTGGGGGACAGTATCAGCTGCAGCAGCTGGGGACGGGCGGGGGCAGCGACGTGGGACAGGGTCTTCTTACTAAGAGGAGAACCCTTCACCTGTGTGAACAAGACGGGGCACAGTCAGTGGCTGGGACGTGGGGGGTTGGGAGGTGTGAGGAGGGTGTGTGAGGCTGGACCGAGAACACCTGAGCCGACCGGCAGGGCGCTGGTCCCACCAGCGGCGGGGGCTCGAGGCGGGCAGGGGAGCTGGGAGGGCAGCCCGCCCCACGGGAGGCCCTTACTGCTCCGCAGGAGAGGCCTGACCTTCGTCTCCGTGCACGACTGCTTCTGGACGCACGCAGCCGACGTGGAGGTCATGAACCAGGTGCTGCCCACCCCGCGCCCGGCCAGGCCCCCTTGACCCCACGCCCCGGCCTCGCAGCACGGGGCACCTGGCAGCCTCAGTTGGGCCATCAGCTCTAGGGTTGGGGCGAGACCTGGGAAGACCCCCTCCCCACCCCATTCTCCCTCTGATGCCCCGCCCCCGCCGCCCCTGCCCCCAGGTGTGCCGGGAGCAGTTCGTGCGCCTGCACAGCCAGCCCATCCTGCACGACCTGTCCAGGTTCCTGATGAACCGATTCTGCTCTGGCGCCAGGTGAAGGGCCCCCCTTCCCCCAGTGCGGCTGGGACCGCCCCTCCCTGCCTCACGTGGCCTCACCCCTGCCCTGCCCTCAGCCTCAGGTCCCCAGTGCACTCCAAGAGCATGCTGATCGACAAGCTGCAGGACACGCTGAAGTCGGTGCCTAAGACAGGTAGGGCTCAGACACCCTGAGGGCTCCCTGGAGGGGGTGGGGTGGGAGATGCAGCCCAGGGCCCTGCCCACAGTCTCCCCTGGGCCTTCCACAGGGGCCTTTGACCTGGAGCAGGTGAAGAACTCCACCTACTTCTTCAGCTGATGCACCTGGACCACCCTGGACCATAGTGTAAATAAAGCTGTTGCCACCCGTGGGGGGTCGAGTGTCTTCCGCCGGTCTCGGGGGTCCTGACCACCTGGGACCTGGCACCAAGCAGTCAGAAGCCGGTAGGCTGAACGCCAATGCTGTCGTTTATTGCGCGGAATGGGGGTGTGGGGGTTAGGGGTGTGGAGCGCGGTGGGGGCGCTGCTGCCTCGGCCGTGAGTACATTCATCTCCAGGGCGGCCCGGCCTCAGGCCTTACCCCTCCCTCCCCCCCACCCCGTGCCTGTGCCCGGGCGCAGCCAGGACTGCCCGCCCCTGGGCGCTGGAGGGGGCGGGGTGTGCCCGCTCGGGTAGGTCACCGCGGACGCTTGCGCAGACAGGGCGGGTGTGGGGGGGGCCAGGCCGGTTATTGCGTGAGCGCGATGGGGGCAGCAGGAAGCCGGCGGGCCAAATATTGCACTTGAAAAACAGAATCATCGGACGGGCCACCTAAGGGTGGGGGCGGGCAGGACTCCACAGCCATCTCCTTTCGGCCACGGGGCCGTCCCCGTCCCAGTTTCACAGTTGGGGGAACTGAGGCACCGAGGTGAAGGGAGCCCCCTCGCACGCTCGCAGGCAGGCGAGGCCGCCGCCGGGGAGGGTTGGGGGCAAGGACGATGTGGGTGGGCGCAGGGCGATGACGGGCACGGCGGGGTCTCGGAGGGGGCCGCCGCGCCGCCCCGGGCCCGCCCGTCCGACTACAACTACCTAGGACTCCTCTATGGCTTCTGGGGCGGGCGGGCGGCCGGCGGCCGGGGCAGCGCGCGATGGCATGGCTTTGGTGTGGATGACGGCCCCGCCCCCGGCCCGCCCGGGGCCCGCGGGGCGGCGCGGCGAAGGTCACAAGTTGGACGAGAGGCGCGAGCGCGCGGAGTCCAGCGGGTCGAGGCCGCCGGCGGCGGCACCGGGCGAGGCCGAGTCCCTGCGGTCCGGGCTGGGCGCGGCGGCTCGGGCAGCGGGCGCTGGCCCCAAGCGCGGCGTGGAGCTGCTGGCCGGCCGCGCCGAGGCCCCGGGGCCCGGGCCGGGCGCGCCGTGGGGCAGCGACGGCTGCGAGGCCGACAGCGGGCGCGAGGCGCGGCTCAGGCGGCGCGCAGGCAGCGCGGGTCCAGCGCGGGGCGCGGCGGGGGAGCCGGGCGTGCCGCCGTAGGGCGAGGTCCGAGGCGCCCGGGGGCTGGCGGGCGCGCCCGGGGGGCTGGCGGCGGGCGCGGGCCCCGGAGAGGCGGCCGCAGAGGGCGCGGGCGCGGGGCCCGGGGGCGGGCGGCGCACGAGGCGCGGCGAGCCGAGCGCCAGCGGCCCCACGAGCGGGCGCGCCACCTGCGGGCAGAAGCTCATGGCCACGGCCTGCTGCAGCGTGGCGATGGCCGAGGTGACCTTCGGCGGCGGCGGCGGCGGGAGGAGGCCCACGCGCTGGCCCAGCTCTGCCTGCTGCACCATCTCGCGGTCGTACTTGACGATCTCCTGGATGATGGCGTTCTCTTGGTTGTTGAACACGCCCGAGTTGAGATCGTGTTGCACCTTGTGCAGCAGGATGGAGTTCTTCTTGCCTGGGGGCGGGGCAGGGGGTCAGGGGCGCTGCAGTGCCTGCGGCAGCCGGTGGCGAGGAGTGTGCGTCCGCGGTGCCGGGCACCTGCTCTGTGCATCCGGCGCGCACACCGCTGCCTGCACCGCGACAGCTGTCGGCGCCCACTCTGCACCCGCACCTGCGGTACCTACCTGCCTGCTGGGGGAGCAAACGGCACGGAGCATCTTTTGCAAACTGTAGGCCTGTGACTGAGCGCCTGCTGTGCACATGAGCATGTATTGAACACTTGCTGTATAGAGCAAGCACACGGAAAACGTGCTATGTAGAGCGGCGAGCAGGTGTTGGGTACCTACTGTATACAGCTGGCACACTGATCAAGAAACTGTTGCATACAAGCACTCTGTATACAGCAAGCGTGCATGGAGCCCCTCCTGCCTACAGCGAATGGGTACCAACTGTCTGCTATGTATAGTGTAGCAAGCAAAACTGAGCACCTGCTATATATAATAAGCATGCGAGACCTGCCGCTGTATGTAGCAAGCAGGTATGGAGTACCTGCTGTATATGCTATTCATCAAGTACTTGTGTGTAGTAAGCACATTAGGGCACCTACTGCACAGGCAAAGCAGACATGGGACACCTACTGTCTATTCTCAGCATGCCGGGGGCACTTCTTGCATACAGGAGACATGTACACCCACAGTCTAGGCAAGCACTTAAAGTGCCTGCTGTGTACACAAAGCAGGTATGAGACACTGTAGCAAGCGTGCAATGTACGTCCCCTGTACAGTGATCCATGTATTGAGTACCTGCAGTATACAGCAGCACACCTAGAACGCTCGCCTGCACGCAGCCCGGGTGCTGAGTGTGCACCATATGGAGCAAGCATGTGTCGAGAGCCTACTGTATATCGCAAGTACATCTAAGCACCTGTCACTCGCAGATATGCTGAGCACCTATGTATAGAGGGCATTGTTGAGTGCCTGCTGTATGTAAACATGAATGCTTTCTGTATGCTGGGAAGTCTTTCCTCCAACACCTCTGCGTTCCACCCAGTCCTTTTCCGGGTGTCTTTATTTCCAAAAATAGAACAGGGGCCACCGCCTCCCTGACTCCTGTGTCTAGTCATCAGCAAGTGCGGAGGGCCCCACCTCCCAACCACTGCTGAGGTTACCCTCTGGCTCTCCCTGCACCCAAGGCCGGGCCACTGTCTCTCTCCTGTACGCTACCCAGCGTCATACAGTGCAAACCCTATCAGGTCCTCCCCTGCCTGAACCGTTCATGGCTCCCTACTGCTCCTGATGTACAGTCCAAACTCCTCTCTCCGCCGTGTGGTAGGGCCCGTGTGCCTGGTCCCTGCCGGTCCCCCCAGCCTCCCTCCTCCCAGCTTCTCCAGGCCCCTGGGCTCCAGGCCCTCCTTCCCACCCCCAGGCCTCTGCACATGCTACGTGCACCCCTAGAACACGCTCTATCCCTATGTACCTGGCAACAGCCACTCAGCCTGGTCTCTACTCAGCATCGCGGGGAAGCCCCCGTCGCCCCTACGCCCCTTCCTCTGTGACACAAGCCTGAGGGTGGCCTCTGAGCCAGCCTCCTGGCCCAGCACCCACGCCTCCTGGCCCACCGTAGGTGCTCCACAATCATTTGCCGAGCGAACAGAATTTCTGCACAACTGGAAACCCTCCACGCTTGCTCTTCCTTGGGGATCAGGACTGCGTTTGGCCAAGGGACAAAGAAGGTCTGAGAATCTGGTCTGGGGACTAGAAGGGGACTTGAGGGTCAGCTGGGACACACGACCTCACCCCAGCCTGATACCCCCCCACCGCTGAGAGCGGCTCACTCACCGATGCGGTCCAGGCGGTCGATGGCGACAGTCTCGAAGGCCCGCCGCATCATGGGGTACTCCTCCAGCACCTCGTTGAAGTGGTCCACGCTCAGCGAGTAGAGGCGGCAGTAGGTGTCGGCGCGCACGCTGGCCGTGCGGCGGCCCCGCGTCAGCAGGCAGATCTCTGCGCGCGGCCGCGGAGATAAGGGAGAGGCCTCAGCTGCTGGGCCGCCCCTGCCCCCCCCCCCCCCCCCCCCGTCCGTCCGTCCGTCCCCACGGCCCGCCCAGCCCCCGACCCTCCGCCAAGACAGCCCTTCCACAGGCCCTTCCTGGCGCCCACGGCATCACCCCTGCAGGCTCCCTGCCTGCCCCAGTCCCAGGAAGGGGGTCGCGCTCTGTCGCCGGCCGCTGGTCCCCACAGGTGCTCACCCCCGAAATAGGAGCCGTCGGACAGCTTCATCTCCTTGTTGCCCTTGGTGAGCACGCTGACCACGCCGTGCTGGATGAAGTACATCTTCTTGCCGATGGTGCCTTCGCGGATGATGTAGTCACCCGGCTGGAAGACCTCGAATTTGAGTTTGGTCAGCATGGCCGTGACAAAGTTGGGGTCGGCATTGGCGAACAGTGGCATCGAGGCCACCAGCTTCCGGCAATTGAAGTTGACGATCTCCTGTAGGGGCGGGAAGCAGGGGTGACACAGGGCGCAAGCCTTTGTTTCCATCTCGTCCTCCAGGCCCTCGGGTTCTTCATCTATGAAACGAGTTTTATTTTTATTTTTTAAATTTTTTTAATGTCTTATTTATTTCTGAGAGAGAGAGAGAGACAGCATGAGCAGGGGAGGGTCAGAGAGAGAGGGAGACACAGAATCTGAAGCAGCTCCAGGCTCTGAGCAGCTGTCAGCACAGAGCCCGACGCGGGGCTCGAACCCACGAACCGCGAGATCATGACCTGAGCCAAAGTCGGACACTTAACCGACTGAGCCCCCAGGCGCCCCTATGAAAGGAGTTTTGAACACTTGAGCCTGAGAGCCACCATCTTACTTACAGGGCAGACACTGGACGGTTTTGCTGCCAAGGACAAGAGCCAGAAAACACGTGCAGTGATTACTGCCTCTACCTCTGTATCAGCAACGCTGGCCGGCGCAGTCAGGCAAGAAAAAGCAATTGGAGACATAAGAACCGGGAAAGAAAAAGTGACACTAAATCTCTTTACTGTCTTTTTTGATATGACGACCTGGAAAACCCAAAAGACTCCACGTAAGAGCACAACGTTAATAAGGATGAAACTAGCAAGCCATTTAAAAAGAAAAATATCAACATAAAAACCCAAGAACTGTAAACTGAGTAAGTGGCGGCCGAGACCAGGGTGATGATCTCCGACGGGGGAAGCTGCTCCACCTTCCACCCGAGCAGGGGCTACGTGAGGGTCTTACTCTCGTCCGGCCAGTGAGCCCTGACGACGGGGGGAAACTTTTTCTCTAAGATACATTTCATTTAAAAAGGAAGCTTAACCTTAAAAGTAAAATCAACAGCTTTTATGTATTCAAACAAAAACCACTCAGAGGAAGACCCCAGAGACGAGAAGACCCCACTGACACCAGCACAGAGAGCGGAGTGAAACGGCTCGGCACGAGGCTACGAAATGTCCGGACCCAGAGGCGGGGGACGTGGAGAGTCCCCTGGGAGGCACATGGGAGGCCGGCCCACTCCGTCGTCGGGCAGAGGGCCTCACCATCGCGAGGACCAAAGACATCCGTTCTCCCTATTCATCTACACGTCACACGCTCCCAAAGAAAACACCATCAGGTTTGCTTTTTAATTACTGAAACTACGCGAGGTCATTTAGAACAAATGAGCAAAACTAGCAGGAAAGCCCGCAGCAGGGAGGAGGAGAAGGGGCGGCTAAGCTTCCGCACTGACACGCGCTGCGCGGCCTCCACGGGCTCGGTGCGCGGGGCACACGGGGAGGCCAGACATGTGCTCGGGCCCGATGCAGCAAGGTGAAGGCTGCCCACAAATTACGAGGCAAAACCAGACATTTCAGCCCTGCCGCAGGAGGTGAGGCCGAATCCCGTCCTCACAGGATATTCCAGGAGTCCAAATGGCGAAACTGCAGAAGTGCAGTAAGCAAGCGTGGGCGAACCCCCAAATTGGGTGTTTACAGTAACCAGGTATTGGGGCCTACTACATACGGCATGTATGTACTGTGCACCTGCTGTATACAGAGAGTAGGTATTAAACACCTATTGTCTGCAGCAATTAGGTACCAGTACCTACTGTGTAGAAGAAGCAGACGGAACACCTGCTGTGTACAGAAGAGAGATACTGACCACTGCACACCCACTCTGTGCAGCGGGCACACATTTAGCACCTACTGTGTATAGCAAGCCCTCATGCAGCATGAAAGTCCCACGTGGCAAACAAAACAAGCCCCACAATAAGCAAAGTTCAAGGACAGCCATCGCGAGGCAGATTCGTATCACATAAAGGATTTGTGAAATAACAAAACATGCTGTAGAAACACAGAAAACAAACCCCGTAGCTGCTCCACAGAAAGAGATACACAAATAAAACAGCTTCTGATCACATTACGAACCCCAGACGCCCCTCTCACCCTGTCATTTGGGGCGGGGTGTGCTCAGAGCTCTAGGGGGTACAGAGGGGGACTAGGCCCTGCCCTCACCCCACAGCCCCGTCCCAAATGCACGAGCAAAGCCCCAGGGGTGCACGCGTGGAGCTCAGGGAGAAGGGAGGGCCCCCAGAGGACCATGCAGCGGGAGCCCAGTGAAGGCAGCTGAAAGCAGAGGGTGTGCCTTGTTGCGTATTGAAAACGGAAATGGGAGATGCAGCCAGAGGAAATCAGGGGGCACAGGATAGAGACCAGAAGTCGTCTGAATGTACGTGTTTTTATAAATTTGACTTTGAAACTGTGTAAACAAATACTGATCAAATACGGCTTGCCAGGGGCCGGGGGGGTGGGATGGGGAGTGACGGCCAGCAGCCAGCGGGGCCCTGGCGTTTGAGGGTGCGGTGGGCCAGATAGTGGTGATGCCACACAATTGTAAACACACTAAAAACTACCGGACCGTGGGGCGCCTGGCTGGCTCAGTGGGTAGAGCGCGCGACTAGGTCTCGGGGTTGTGAGCTCGAGCCCCGCATCAGGTGTAGAGATTACTTAAACTAAACAAAGATAGCTTAAAAAAAAACCTACAGGAGGGGCGCCTGGGTGATTCAGTCAATTAGGCGTCTGCCTTCGGCTCAGGTCATGATCTCACGATTTGTGAGTTCGAGCCCCACGTCAGGCTCTGCTGTCAGCACAGAGCCCACTTTGGATCCTCTGTCCCTCTCTCTCTGCCCTACCCCTGCTCACACTCTCTCTCAAAAATAAACATTAAACACACACACACACAAGAGGAGGAGAGACACAGGAGAGAAGGCCACGTAATGGCAGAGGTAGAGATCGGGGAGAGGTGGCTGCAAGCCGAGGGGCACCCAGGACTCCCACCAGGAGCTGGGAGAGGCAAGAAGGGCCCCGTCCTGGGGCCTCGGGAGGGAGCATGGCCCTGGCACACCTGGATCTTGGATTTCTAGGCTCCAGAAGATGAAGGAATAAATCTCTGTTGTGTTGAGCCACCCAGCAGGCGGGAGCTGATTACAACTGTGCCCGGAACCTTGCCCGAAGTCACACGGGCCGTGACAGGCAAAGCTCGTGCCTCATGCGGGCGCTCGGCAGGGCTCTTGTGCTTAGCAAAGGCCAACGACCACCCTGGGCTCGGCAGCTGCAGCCGCCTCCCCTGTGTCCAGCACGGACCCCAGACGGGGTAAGTGGGATCAGGCAGGGGCTGCGGGGGGAGCCCAGGACTTCTGCAGAAGGGGAGTGTCTGGGGCGTCGAGGGGCATGGCGGGGGCGCGGTATGTGAAGGCTCTCCGAGGGGCGCCTGCTGAGTGCCCCAGCCAGAGCTGGGCCCGTCCCCGCTCAACCCCAGGATGGGCAGCCTGGCAGAGGGAAGGCCCCATGGAGGCTGCCTCACCTCCCGCACGGCCTCACCTCCCGCACGGCCTCACCTCCCGCAGGGGCCTCACCTCCCGCAGGGGCCTCACCTCCCGCAGGGGCCCGCTGAGCTCGCCCAGGATGCTGTCCTCGTCGAACATCTTGCCCTGGTACCGGTGCTCGTAGTAGTCGTGGATCTTCTGGCGGAAGTCAGCGGGCAGCTTGTGGAAGGACATGTACTGCTCCACCTGCTTGTACTACATAACGGGGTGGGGGCCCGGGTCAGCGGCTGCCACCTCGAGGGCCCCTGCTGCAGCCCAGACACGGCCGCCAGGCTCAATAATGACCACAAACACGGGTGCCTGGTTAAATCTGAATTTCAAATAAACAGCAGAAAGCTGTAACGATAACCCGAGTGATACTTGGCACATGCTTATACAGAGAGAAATTGTTCCTTATGGCCTAAGTCTTATCTGGGAAATGGGTGCACAGCTTGGCTCTTGGCCCTCACAGCAGGCTGGGCCAGACTCCTCGGTCCCCCAGGATGCCAGAGCCCATCCCAGAGGCACTGACTCTGTCGGTGGCCCTGCCCCCTCCCCCGCCAGAGATCTTTCCAGAAACCGCCGGCTCAGCCCCACCCTGCTCAGGACAGGGGTGCCAGGCCCTGCTGTCCCCAGGACAGTGCCCCCAGGCTGCCCCCAGCCCCGTTTCCGCCTGGACACAGCTGCCCTGAGCTCAGCGGAACCCGTGATGCCAGGCGGGTGGCAGCACCAGCTCATGTTTGGGTGTGAGGGCCGTGGCTTCCGGACAGCCGGGGAGCCTGGCGCCCGGCCCAGCTGACCCGACTGACCCGGCCGGCACTGCTGGGAGGTTGGGGGGGCACCCCAGCTGCCCAGCCAGGACCAGCCACTAGGCGGCAGGGCAGGGCAGCTGGGCTGTGTCCAGGAGAGGCGAGCACACCTCGGCGCTGGAGGGGACACTAAGGCAGGGGGCAACTCTAGAAAAGGTCAGCACAACGGCTGTCGCCCACTCTCCCTCTGCCCCTCCTGGCCCCCAGCTGGCCCTGGCACCCCCCACCCCCAGCCCTAGGACTGGCTCTGTGGAGGCTGTTCCCACCCAGAGGCCAGGTCTGAGGGGCCAGACACCCTTCGGCTCCTCTGGGGGCCTCCTCTGTGGGTTCAGTCACCTAGCATGTCCGCAAGCGACCCCAGGATCATTGGGCTCTTCTCTGTGCTGTCCCTGCTCTGGCCCCTCCCAAGCTGGCCCAGAGGCCCCTGGGGGTGAACCCCACTTCCTAGGCAGCCCCTCCAGCATCTCCAGCCCCCGGGAGCTCCCTGACGCCCCATGGACCGGCCTTGCTGTGTTCGGACCATCCCCCCCCCCCCCCCCCCCCCCCCCCCCCCCCCCCCCCNCCCCCCCCCCCCCCCCCCCGGCTCCCATCCTCTTCTCAGCTTGTGTCTTCCCCCAACCCACCCACCTTGTCTCCCACCCAGGCTCCAGACCTCCCTCCTCCCGAAGGGCCCTGAGCGTCCTCACCGCCTGGGGGACCTTTTAACTCCTCCTAACCGCAGCCACAGACCCCCCCTAGTGTCCTCAGCCCCCACATGCCCTGCCGGCTCCTGTCCTGGGCACAGCACAGGGGGCCGAGGGACAGGGGGGTGGGCCCCCAGACCTCCAGACGCTGCCTCCCCTCAGACCTTCTCCTGGTACTGGCGCCGCGAGGAGTCCAGCGACTGGATGAGGGCGGTGGCGTGGCCAATGAACATGGCGTAGCAGGTGGCGCCCACGATCATGCTCAGCATCGTCAGCCAGATGTCCGTCATGCTCTCGGGGGCCTGCCGCCCGTAGCCGATGCACAGCATGTGGCTCATGGCCTTGAAGAGCGCGAAGGAGTAGAGCTCGCTCCACGAGTGGTTCTGCAAAGCCACGGGGCCGGGGCGGGGGGGCAGGTGGGCCGAGCTCGTCCCCCCTCCCCCAGGGAGTCCCTTGAGCCCAGGCCCCTCCCCGCCACCCACCCATCCTGCCACCTAGGCCTGTCTGGCACCCGAGACTCGCCCGTATTAACGGTCAGCATCTCAGCCAGGAATCCACACAGAGGTGCTTGCGTCCTCCCTCAGTGCGTTCTCATTTCTTAAGGCCGAGATACGGCTTCCCCATTTCAGGGTTGGGCGCGATGAAGTTGTCTTTTACAGAATGTACGTAAATGAAAAGTGGAAACAATCAGAAGAAAACTGCAAGCAGGTGACTTTATCTCCGGGTGCCAGAAGCTGTCCCAGGGGTGCTCCGTGACCGGGGTCTGAGGGGCTCAAAGTTGCCAGAGCACCGAGAGGGGCGCTGAAGGGGGGACTGCGCGCCGCGGGTGCCGGCGCGGGTCTGGGGGTCCGGCGGGGCACCGAGGGGGGGCAGTGTGGGGACAAACGCAGCAGGCGGCGGCTCACCACCATGCCATTGATGGAGACCCAGCAGTTCCGCGGGAAGTCCTGCAGCATGGGCACCAGGAACTGCAGGCAGCCGTCCCAGTGGCACAGCAGCAGCATCATGCTGATGAGGTTGCAGATGCGCATCACCGCGCTCGCCAGGTCGTAGGTCATATGGAAGATCTGCGGGCGGGGCGGGCGCGAGGGGGAGCTGGAGGAAGACGCCCCCCCTCCACCGCCCCGGGGCGGGCAGAACCCCAGGCCCTGAGACTTGCGAGGGGGGGGGGGCGCCTCATCACACACCCCACCCCCACCCCCACCCCGTTGCGCTTCGGGTTGACGCAAGCGCGCGGCCCAGGTCAGCCGCCTCTTCCCCAGACCCATTCCCCCACCTGCTGCCACTCTCAGAGCCTTGCTAGAGCCCCCGAAACTGGGGGCAACATAGCCGGCAGCGGGCTAGAGGCCAGTCCGGAAGTGGGGTCCCATCGGAGCAGAGGGGCGTGACCTCGCTCCTCTGGGCCAGTTTCCCTGCTGCCAGGGGAGCAGTGTGATCCCCCTCTTACAGGGCAGAATGAAGGGAGGGGGCGCGAATGCGTGGAGGGCCCGTGTCCTCCGTGCCCGCCATGCCCGCCCCCCTCCCCCCAAGCCCCTCGCAGGCCTCCCTCGGCCGCACCCGCCTGCACCTGCTCCGGGGCTCACCTCCTCCCACTGGTGGATGTAGCGGATGAGGCGCGACAGGCGCAGCAGCCGCAGGAGGCTGAGGATCTTGGTGAAGCGTACGATGCGCAGCGCGCGTGCCGTCTTGTAAACCTCGGAGTCGATGCCCTTCTCCACGATGAGGAAGATGTAGTCCACGGGGATGGAGGACACGAAGTCCACCACGAACCACGTGCGCAGGTACTTCTTCTTGATCTTCTCCGGGTCCAGGATAATCTCCGTGTTGTCCTCAATCACGATGCCCGTGCGGAAGTTCAGCACCAGGTCCATGAGGAAGAATGTGTCCGAGACCACATTGAATACAATCCACGGGGCGGTGGTCTCGTCCTTGAAGAAGGTGATGCCCACAGGTATGATGATGAGGTTTCCCACCATGAAGAGCAACATGGTGAAGTCCCAGTAGAACCTGGGGGCAAAGCATGGACGATCACGCCTCCAGGCCTTTGCCCACAGAGCCCTGGCTGCGGGGCGTGCTATCGCCACCGCACTCTCACACACACGCACACAAGCCTTCAAGGACCAGCCTGGGTCTCGCCTCCTCCAAGCCATGACCCGGGCCCCAAATCACAGTGTGTACCCCAGCTCCAGGAAGCCCTACCACCCCTGACGGCCCCCCACTGCCCGCTGGGCTCCCACAGCCTGGGTTCCTCCGGCTGGCCCAGCTCTAACCTTCCCTCCTTGCAGAAGCCGGACAGGGGCGCCTGGGTGGCTCGGTTGAGCTTCCCACTTCAGCTCAGGTCATGATCTCACAGTTCGTGAGTTCAAGCCTCGGAGCCTGGAGCCTGCTTTGGATTCTGTGTCTTCCTCTCTCTGCCTTTCTCCTGTTCCCACTCTGTCTCTCTCTCTCTCTCAAAATTAAATAAATATTTTTAAAAATTAAAAAAAAAAAACAAACGGGAGACCTGGCAGAGCCCAAAAGGTCCCCCCAAAATTGGTTGTTTCCCATGACCAAAAAGGACCAATGTGCAAAACACAGGGTTAGCGTCCAAAAAAACATTCTGTATGAAAAAAAGGGGAGACAAGTGAGGAGGAGCTGGGTGGCAGGGAGGAGGGGGCTCTGGAGGAAGGGGCAATGGGCATGCAAGGGGGGGGCAGGCACAGTGGGGGCAACGGGGGCTGGGGGCAGGGTGGGGACGGGAAAGCAGGGCCGCACCCCGTCCTGAGTAGCTGGGCTTCGTGTGAGGCACCAGAAGGGGTTCCTGGCCCAAGTTCCGCCTCGGGCAGCACCCTGGGGAGTGGGAGGCAGGGGCCTAGGCCCCCGGGCGGGGGGGCGGGGCCGCTGGGAGAGGCTGAGAGAGGACCTTTCATGGGATAAGTTCGCCTGAAAAAGTGCTGACTGGCAGATTCCGCTCCCAAGTCCCTGGGGCCGACTCCAAGCTCCACCCGGGAAGCGCTCGCTGGGAAGAAGGCCCGTCCGCCCCAGCAGCACGCGCTGGCGGCGCCCCGGGGCGTGAGCTCCACGGATGCCCAGCGCAGCGGCGGCCGAGAACTCCAAGGAATCACCGTTCCGCTGGCTCCTCACAAACCCAAACAGAAGCGGGGCGCCTGGGTGGCTCAGGGGGCTGAGGTCATGATCAAGCCCCTTCTCAGGCTCCGCGCTCATATCGAGGAACCTGCTTGGGACTCTGTCCCCCCCCGCCCCGCCCCCCCCGCCATGGTCTCATTCTGTCTCTCAAAATAAATAAACCAAAAAAAACCAATTACACAGATTCATGGTCTGGCCCGCCAATTCCACTCCTAGGTGTGAACCCTACGAACTGAAAACGGTTAACTGCGCACGCACGTTCACAGGAACACGATTCACAAAAGCCAAAGGTGGAAACTTCAGTGGGTGACTGGATATACGCACCGTATGCACCGCGCACGCGCACGTCCCTCAGGGGCGGCCACCGCGCACGCGCACGTCCACAGAGGACGGTGTCCACCGCGCACGCGCACGTCCCTCAGGGGCGGCCACCGCGCACGCGCACGTCCACAGAGGACGGTGTCCACCGCGCACGCGCACGCCCCTCGGCCGCGAGCACGAGCGAGGCGCCCACACCCGCCGCCCCGCGGACGGACCCCGAACACACGACGCTCAGGGCGGGAACCAGACACGGGAGGCCGCGCGGGTGTGAGTCCGCGTGCGTGACGCGTCCGGAACAGGCTCCTCCACGGGCGGGAGGGGCTTGCGGGGGCGGGGGGGTTTTAGGGAAGGTGAGAAAGTTCTGGGTATGGATGGTGGTGACAGCTGCGTAACATCGTGAATGTACTTAATGACATTCGATTGTACACTTTTAAATGAGTAAATGCCAGATTTTATGTTATATGTATGCCGACACTATGAAAGAAAAGAAAAAGGCTTCTAAAAAACTCTGAGGCTACGGGTTGGTGGGGCCGGGGGTCTCAGTGATGATCGGAATCCCCAGATCTGGGGTCTGGGTCCCCACATCCTGTCTAGATCCAGGTGAAGGAAGTCTCGAATTTTATTTTGTTCTTCGCTTACTGAACACCGCGGAGAGAGCAGCCCTGTGAGCTCTCGGGGTCTTCACCCTCGCAGGCAGGCTCGTGCAGGGCTCTCCCGCAGGCCCGTGCGGCCCCCGTCATGGCTGGGTCCCCCATCCATTTAGAGAAGGCTCTGTCAGGTGTGGGCAGGACGGCCCGAGGACCGCCAGGCTGCCGCTCCCCGGCTCGGCCTGCTGGCTGGCTGGAGGAGCAGAGCCGGTTCCCGGGGCCGTAGGTTTCGCCCAAATTAGCACAAATAAAGACAGAGCTGTAAGATCCAGGGGCGCCTGCGGGGTCAGTGGGTCGAGCGTCTGACTCTTGATTTCACCTCAGGTCATGGTCCTGGGGTCCTAGGATTGAGCCGCGCTTTGGGCCCCATGTTCAGCAAGGAGCCTGCTTAAGATTCTCTCTCCTCTCTCTCTACCCCTCCCTGGCTCACACACACGTGCTTGTCCTCTCAAAATAAATAAACATAAAAACAAACAATCTTAAAAAAAAAACGAAAAAAAGCTGGAAGCTGCAGCGCTGGCTAGGCCACAGCGAGCTCCCTTCTGGGCAGCACTGCAGGGGGCAGCAGTTAGCACCGGGTGCCGGGCGGCCCAGGCGCCCCACTTCAGGGAAGGGATTCCAAGGAAACTGTCCAAGAGGAAGAGAAAAAAATTAAAAAGCAATTTGTACCAAGATGTTCACAGTCACTCAGTCTTCGAGAGCCAAAGGCTGGAAGGCACCCAACGTCTAACACCTCAGTGGCAGCAGCCAGACCCGGGCTGACACCCAGTCCTCTGGCCTGCTGGCAGGTGTGGCCGTGGGCGAGTTCGGAAGCCCCCAGGGACCCCAGCTTGTCTCTCCGTCAGGGAGGAACGAGCCAGGGAACGGCAGCCTGCGAGGGTCCTCCGGGAGCCTGTCCACCCACCCCTGACTGCAGAGCCTCCTCTCGGGCTCCGAGGCCCCAGCTGGGCTGTGACTAGAGGGCCTGGGGCTGGGGGGTGGCTTCGAAGACCTGAGGACCTTGAGAGCTAAAAGGACTGAGTGACCTGGGGTGGGTGTGAAGGGCCAAATCAAATGGCTGCTAAAAATTCAAGACCTTCCTTTGCCTGAATCTAGATAAGGTGCCGGGGGCGGGGGGGGGGGGGGGGGGGGGGGGGAGATGAGGGCCCCACCTGCCTGCTGCCCCTGCCCCCCATCCTCAACCCCCAGCCCCCCTCCTACAGCCTCTAATCCCCCCACACCCTCTCTGAACTGAGGCCTGCCCCCCCCCCCCTCCGCCTTCCGCACAGGCCTTGGGACCAAGTGCCTGAGAAGGCTCAAGCGCCTAGAAACCACCAGGGGGGCCTGGAAACAATCTAAATGGCAGAGTGTAAGGTGCTTCACCGGTGACTCTTCACAGACATCCTCTCCCTTGACTGCTGGGGTGGGAGTGGGGGCAAAGGGCCGAGACCCAGGCCTGGCGCTCCCAGAACCTGTCCTCGGACTACCGCCTGCCCGCCTGGGGCTCGGGCTAGCCCTCCTCCTGCGGGCCTGGAGCCCTGTCCACCGCCCCTGGGCGCTGTCACTCCGTTCAGCCTGTCTTTCCAGGCTGGGTGGTGTCCCCTGGACTGAGGAGTCAGACCGCAGAGAACAGGGCTTCGAGGCAGCTCTGGGGCAGAGTGGCCCAAGCCCCAGGTCCATCACTAGGGTGACCCGCCTGCTCCAACCAGGATGCCCCTAAGGGGCCCAAGGCCTTGACCCTTGTCCTCGCCAGCCCCCTGGCCCCCTGGAAGGGGACAGAGGGAGGGAGAGGGCCCTGTATACACCGACCAAGGAGAACGTGAGGACTGAGGCAGAGGAGCCACCCAGGTCTTCCCCCAGACCCCTCCTCTTCCCCTCCCCTGACCTCCCTCCTGGGCCGCAGTGGCCTGGGACTACTCACTCTCCGTTGAGCCTCAGTGCCTCATCTGCCCAATCCTGGCAGCCCCTCCCTCACTGGGCCACGCCAGCAGGGCTGGGGCCCAGGGACTGCACGGGCCTCCCCAGGCAGCCAGCAGAGGCCTGGCTCACAGTCAGCTTTCAGCTACTCGGGGCCTTCAATGACCATAATTAAATCCCATATTTTAAAATCTTTCCTGGGGCCCCTGGGTGGCTCAGTCGGTTAAGCATCCGACTTCAGCTCAGGTGATGATCTCACGGTTCGTGGGTTCGAGCCCCGCATCAGGTTCTGTGCTGGCAGCTCAGAGCCTGGAGCATTTTCAGATTCTGTGTCTCCCTCTCTCTCTGCCCCTCCCCTGCTCCCGCTCTGTCTCTCTCTCTCTCAAAAATAAACAAACTATAAAAAAAAAAGAAAAATCTTTCCTAACATGGCTCAGTCGGTTAAGCGTCGGACTCTTGATTTTGGCTCTTAGGTCATGATCTCGCGGTTCGTCAGATCAAGCCGCACATCAGGCTCTGTGCGGACAGCTTCGAGCCTGCTCGGGATTTCCTCTCTCTCTGTACCTCCCTGCTCGCACGGTTTTTGTCTCTCTCTCTCAAAATACATTAAAAAATAAATAAAATCTTCCCTAACAAATAACAATGAGGCCCAGTGGGGCCCTGCTTCTGTGGGAACACAAGGGCCCCTCGTTCTGTCTCCAGCCCCGGGAGGGCCGCGGCCTCGTTCACAGTGAGCTAGGCCCAGCCCCGAGGGACACGGGCGATGCAGGCTCTCCCAGGGAGTGCGGAGCTCAGCAGCAATGACCCCCAGCCCCGGCCGCAGGCCGTCTCAGCTCCAGTGCCCAGCTGGCAGAAGGTCCCGGAGCCCTGTCCCAGATAAACCCGTGTGCACCCACATGAGCCTGGGACTCAGTGGGGGCCCCCACCCTGAGGGACAGAACCCAGGTGCACAGACTTCCAGGCCAGATAAGGGCTGGTGAACAAAGGCAGCCCGCCACCCCCCACCCCCCCCACCCCCCCCACCCCCGCAGGATCCCAGCGCTAAGAACCTGGCAGGCAGCAGTCCAGGAATTACAAATCCGGCAAATCTGAAGGGATTAGGGCCCGGAGAGATGGGTGATTAAGGGCGAGCAGGGGATGGAGGGTTAGGGGCCTGAGCCCTCCCATGTGGGGTTACAGATCCAAGTTGAGTGTCAGGGATTAGGAAAGGAAGAAGACGCCTCCCTCCCGGAAAGATCACCGGATTCCGGATAAGCCCGAGTCGGCAGGCTGTGGGGGCAGGGCGTGTGCCAGGCCGGGAGGACACTTGGTGACTCCACAGACCCAGCTCTCCCTCGGAGCCCCAGGCTGGGCAGGGGACAGGCATTCCACACAGATAAGTGAGTGGGATGCTTCAGACTTGGTAGGGAGGGCTTCTCAGAGGGCACAGCACTTGGGCAGACAATGGAGAAGTAGCTGCTTGAGAGAGTTCAGGGGACCCTGCCCCCCAGGCAGAGGAGGCAGCAAGTGCAAAGGTCCTGTGGCTGCAGTGGGGTTTTTTCCCTCTCAAGGTGGGCCAGGTGGCCTGATGCTGGAGTAGGCATGAAAGGAAATGGGCAAGGGTGGAGCTGGGTTCTGCTGCGCCTCGGGAGGCTTTAAGTGAGAGGTAAGACGGACAAATGTACCTTAAGAAGACGGTGCTGGCAGTGGGAAGCTTAGGAGGGGGGCAGGAGGCAGGGTCCAGGAGGGAGATGGAGTGGCCTGGATTTGCGGCTGGTTTCTTTTTTTTTTTTTCTTTTTTCTTTTTTTAATGTTTTACTTATTTTTGAGAGAGATATAGAGACAGCATGATCAGGGGAGGGTCAGAGAGAGGGAGTCACAGAATTTGAAGACAGGCTCCAGGCTCTGAGCTGGCTGCCAGCACAGAGCCCGACGCGGGGCTTGAACCCACGAACCGTGAGATCATGACCTGAGCCGAAGTCAGAAGCTTAACAGACTGAGCCCCCAGGCGCCCCTGGGGCTGGTTTCTTGATGTGGGATAAGGAAGCAGGGTCTGGCCTGAGAAGGCCCCTCCCTGCCCTAAGCACTCCCCTGAACCCCTGGGGTCATGCCCAGGCCCCATGATGTTGAAGCAAGGAGACATGGAGTTTTTAAAGCAGGGACCAGAAATTCCAAATTCTGGCAGGAGGCTCCTGGGGGGGGGGGGGACCTCGGCTACAGATGGTCCCTCACCCTTCATATGGACCATGGAGCTTCCTTCCTTCCACCAGGTGGGCCCTGGGCCTCAACCCTCACCTGGGGAAATGGATTTGTCCCCCGTCCCCACCCCACGTGCCTCCGTGCTAGGTCTGGAGCCAGGGAAACCCTTGTCTCACCCCTGCTCCCCCCTCCCCCCCGGATAATGCAGGATTTATTCCCGTGAGCTAATGCAGGGATTTGCATGGAGCACTCCCACCCTCATCTCCCTCGGATCCACCAGGCCATCTGGGGTGGCAGACAGGGGCCTCCAGTCCCGCCCGGTTCTTTAGACCATCCCCTCCACCCTCCCCGTCCCTTGGGGACTCCAGGGGGTGTGACACAAATACAGGCCGGCGTCCCTTCGTCCTGGCTTTGTCTAAATGCCTCCGAGGGGCAGGAGAGGGACCGGCTCATCTCTTTCCCTCGCACCAGGCCTCCCAGCGGCGGAAAACTGGGGACCCTTGCGCAGAAAGTCAGTGGCAGCCAGTCAGACCTCAGAGGCACCTACAGACTTAGGGACAGGCTGCAAGCCACCGGCGCAGACTTTCTCTCTAGACCTGCCTAGGCCCCCGGTGCCCGGGCTGCCTCTGGTACCCGAGTGACAGTCATGTGAGAAGGTGGCGGGAGGCGGCAGAAAACGCGAACAACCCACCCTTCCTGGGGTCCCCAGCCCGCCCACCGTTAAGTGCTGGTCCAGGTGAAGGGAACAGGAATTGCCTGTTTGTTTCCCTATTGTTCTGGGGGGGAGGGGCAGAAGCCCCCTGGGGGCCCCGTGAGGTGCTGGCTGTGACTGGGGCCTCCCTGCTTTGCACTCTTGTTTGGACGCCAGTTGCCACTCAGGCACGGACGGCAGGTGCCCAGAAGGGACAGCAATCCCAGCCGCTCCCTCTGTCCCCTGAACGTGCTTCTCCACTGTCCCCCCCCCGCCCCCCGTGGAAGCCCCGGAACAGCGGTGCCACCCACACGCCTGCGTTTTCCAAGTGAAGAAACTGCCTCAGAAAGGGTTGGGCTGGTCCAAAGCAGCCCAGGGATGGGCGTCAGGGGCACGACCTCTGCCCAGCACCCGGCCGTGCCCCGCAGCGGGCTCACACACCCCCGAGACCCCAGGACGTGGCAGGGGCTGAGAGGCGAGCAAGCAACGCGAAGTGGAAAAGGACACAAATGTGGGGCGCGCCTGCGCGGCAGGAAGGCGATGGGCCGGAGCCGGGCTGAGGGCGGCTGTGGCCAAGGGCACAGCGTGTGCAAAGGCTGGTCACCCCGGGGAAGCAGGGAGGAGGGCCGGCGTGGCGTAGAACGTCACACGCTCCCTGTTGCTCACACCGCCACCTCTCACATCTGGGGAAACCAAGGCAGGGAGGCCCAGAGAGGACTCAGGCCAGCAGCAGGCAACAGGGGCCTCTGCAGACGGCCCCAGGCTCCCTCCAGAGCCGCTGCCTTCTGGCCTTTCCCCAGGACGCTCTCTCCTCCCGGACACCCTCCACTGTCCATCCGCACGTGTCTTCCCTTCCTCGAAGCCTCCGCAAACACCCCTCCCTGCTGGAAGGCGCACCGTGGCCTGCGCGCGGCCAGGCGGTGCCAGGGTGATTCCAGTTCACTGGGCACTCATTGTCCCGTTCTCCGTGCCAGGTGGGGGCCGGGCCAGGCACGGGAAGGGCTTCACAGGCAAGCAACGGCCAGAGCTCAAGGAAGTGGAGACACTGTGATGTTGGGCACCGAACCCGGGGGCCTGCACCTCAAAATCTCTTTCCTCTTTAAGTCCCTCACAGTGTGTGGACGCAGGCACCAATGAGGATGGCGTCTGCACCCCTGGGTCAGATTTAAAACTACTCACTCCTTGAGTAGTTTTATGAAAACTCACACACACCTAGAAGCATAGCGATGATCCACAGCCCGCCTTCGGGTACCCCAGTATCTTGACCAATCCCCAGAAAGCCTTTTTTTCCCCATATCTCCCTGATCTGGATGGGATGCGGCCAGAGGCTGGGCTGCCAGCCTGGTGCGTACCCCCAATTTGCCCCTGACTCATTGCGTAGCTTTGGGCAAGTGACTTAGCCTCTCCGTGTTCCCTTTCCACTTCACAGCCGACATGACTGAAGCAGTATGAGTAAGGTGCTGCCACGGCACCCAGCCCAAGGGCCTCAGGAAGCTCGGTGGCTGTCCCCATCGGAATCAGCCCTCCACTGAAACAGGGGCGGCTGCAGAAGCTCCACTGCATCCCAGATTGGAGATACCCTAAGTTTTCAGTTTGACAATGTCTCCTCTAGTCCCCGGTCAGGACACACTCACCGTCCCCCTGCCTGCTCAGCCCTGCTTTGCAGTTTATCTGCCCAGCCTGGACCACGTGTCCCGCACAGATTCTCACAGGTGACTATCTCCAAGTGGCACAAGGGCTGGGAAGCCTGGCTCCTCCCCCTGGCATCCCTGCTCCCAGGCCACAAGCTGCCCCTTCTGCAGCCAAGAGGAAGCCCAGGGCCACCCACCGCTGGCAGTGGGCGGGGGTGGGGGGTGGAGGGGAGAGGCTGGCTGCAGGCAGACGTGTGGAGGAGACCCAGGGCAATGGCTACTTTCTTCGGCCACCTTCCCTGCCCACCATGTTCCTGGTGTCCCTTCCCGGCCAGCTGGCCAGGCTGCTGGAACACGAGCAGAGGCACTGACCCAAGCTCTTCCAGCCTGGACCACCTACACGAGATGGTGAGCCCCGGTGCAGGTCAAGACCATCCAAATGCACCTCATTCGGACACCCCAGATCCCCCCCACCCTTGGCCTCTCCCCAAACTCAAGCCATTAGTCAAGGGTGTCTTTCACACACACACACCCCCAGGGAAGGTCTGAAAAGTAAGCAGTTGGAATCCCTGTCTCTGTCCCTGACTTGCGTGCCCCTGGGGCCTCAGTTTCCCAAGCTGTCAAGCACTGGAGTTGCGGAAGAGCTAGGACAAGGGAGAATCCCACAGCCCCCTTTCCCAGCTCTGCAGATCCGGAGCAAGTGCGGAGCAGGTTCGGGGTGGGGGGGCGGGGGGGGGCGGGGGCGGCTCAGGCTCCGGGCGAGACGGGGCTTGATAAAACCGGCCGGTGCGGGAGCTCCTGGGCTGCTGTCCGTGGTGCTGAAGCCGCGCCGGCCCGGAGAACCAGGCCGGGCGACCTGGGCAGGCCCTCCGCAGACCCTCTGCGTGCCAACTCACACCTCCTTCATGGACACACAACTTCACACACACACACACACACACACACACACACACACACCCCTAGGGACCCGCCTGCCCCCTAGATCGTTCGGCCCACGGCCCAAGGGCCCACGCCCCCTGCAGTCACATGCTCCGGATCACATACACAGCCTGCAGTGATGTGCACGGTTCACACTTGCAGGCCACAGGGCGCGCACCCACGAGCAAGAACCACACACACACTAGGCCGTGACCCTGCGCTGGGCTTTGCTCTGAGCCTTTCCACCTATCAACCGCTTTAATACATATCAACGTCTACACACCCACTGACACATGGACACGCCACCCAGTGGCTCCCGCTGCTGCGGCTCAGGGAAGACAGCCTGGGGACCCCAGCACGCACAGCGCCCTCTCCTCGCGCAACACCCAGGCCCGGGGACCGGAACGCGCCTCCCTGAGGTGTGGGGCGCAGGTGGAGACCTTGGGCGCGAGCCATGTTCCCTTAACCCCTTCTCCGCCAGCCTCTCGCGGGCACGTCCTTCCCGGGCGCCCTTCCTTCCGCCTTCCTTCCGCTCTGCCGCCTCCCGGGCGCCCACGTTCCCCTCTATTCGTCCTCCGCCCCTCCGCGCTCAGACCCTGGTCCTGCGGCTCATGACGCGCGCCCATCCCGCAGGGAGGCGGATGTCAGGGCGCGTGGGAGGGGGCGCTCAGGGGTCACCGCGGGAGCCTGCGCGCGCTTCCCGGTGCTTCCCCCCCCCCCGCCAGGGGCGGAGCCTCGCGCGCCCAGGCCATTATGGGGCGGGTCTCGGACGCGCCCGAGGTCACCGAGGGGCCCCGAGGTCACCCACGGGGCGCGCAGCCCCGCCCTCCCCGAGGTCCTCCAAGGACGGCCCCCCGCGCGCGCGTCCGCCCGCGGGGCCCCCTCCGCGCCGGCCGGTCCCTCCCGCTGGCTGTACCTGAAGTCGCTGTACGGGTGGATGATCCAGGCCCCCGCCGACTTGACGCGCTCCTGCTCGCGCTCGACCGCCTTCTGGCTGCCGAACATCCGCAGCGAGAACTTGTTGACGCCGGGCTGCAGGAGCGCGCCGAACTGGCGCTGCATGAAGCTGGCCTGGCTGCCGCGCGGCTCCCCCGCGGGGCCCGCCTCCTCGCTGCCCGCCTCGTCCGCCGGCCCCGGCCCCGCGCCGGCCCCGCGGCACGAAAACGACACCTTGGACCCCCGCGCCGGGCCCTCAGGCCCCGCGGGGCTGCACTGCGGCTCGCCGCGCCCGCACTCGCCGTTCGGGCTGCCCTTGGCGGTGCTCGCTGCGCCCGGAGTGCCCGGGCGGCCGCACGAGCTGTCGCGGCTGCGGAGCCGGGCCCGCGGGCCGCCCTCGTCCGTCGCCTCCGGGGGCGCCGCCGCCTCGGCCCGGGGCGGCTGCTGGGGGGGCGCAGGCCCGGGGCCCGGGGGGGGCGCGGGCGGCGGCGGCGGCGGCGGTTGCTGCTGGGGGGGCGCGGGCGGCGGCGGCGGCGGCGGCCCCGACGCGGGGGTCGCGCCCGGGCTCTCCCCGGGCCGCCCGCCGCCCCCGCGCGCGTCCATGGCGAGGCGGCGCCGGGCAGTGCGGAGCGGAGCCGCCGCCGCCGCCGCCGGCCCGAGCCCGAGGGAGGGGGGAGGCGGGGCCTGGGCAGGGGCGGGGCCCCGGGGGCGGGGCCAGGGGGGAGGGGCGGTGGGGGTCCCGCCTCTGCCCGCGCCCCCTCCCGGCGCGCCGCGCCCAGACCCCGCGCCTTGGAAACTGAGGCCGCGGGGTCGGTGACCGCCCAAGGTCACGCGGCCGAAGGCCTTGGAGACCTGCTCGGGCCTCGTTCTGGAAAGGGAAACTGAGGCCCACGAGGCGGAAGGACACGCCCAAGGTCACAGCCCCGCCGCGGGGCCAGAGCTTCCGCGTGCCACCTTGGCCAGGGGCCCTTCCCGTCCCCAGGGTTCACCTGCCTGAAGGGGGCAACCAGGGCGGGGGAAGTGATAGCGCCCCGTGTCAGCCTCTCTCTTTTCTGTAAGTTAGAATTTCCGTAATAAAAGGATGTTTTTAAAGGCCAAAAGGTCCCTTGTTTTGTAATTTGAGGGCCCTGGAAAGACTCGGAAATGTGTCGTGTGCAGAGGGGCAAAATGGAGTCCTTGAGGCCAGTCTCCAGGTCTTTCTTGCCTCCTGCGTGTAAGGAAAACTGTGGCCAATAGGAAGGGCCTCCCGAAGTTGTGGGCACCTACCCCTCAAGCGGTGCCCTAAAATTCAGTGGAGGGCTGGGGTCTCCTGGAAGGCTGGTGGGTCCCAGGATCATAGGGGGGACCCAGAGTCCCTCCCCGCTTCCCACTGATGCCCACATGGGAGTCCCACTGGAGTGCCCCATTTCTCTGCCCCTTGGGCTCAGCCCCCACCCTCGGAAGGACACCTGAGGCTCTGTGCCAGCGCCCAGAGCCAGGTTAGGGAGTTATGTGGTGTTAGGTGACATGGGAGCACGGGCCCAAGACCCTGTCCCTGCCCCTGGTCCCTTTCTGGGCTCAACCAGAGGTCGGGGGGGTGGGTGTCCTGAGAGGCAGGTGATGGAGACAGAGGAGCCCCCCACCTTCATAGCACTGTTCAGTGGGCACATCCATCTGCTGGTGTGTGGGGTCCGTGAGAGCAGAGATGTAACCTGTCCCTGCGTACGGTGGGTACTCACTGGGAGGGGCTGAGCCAGGCCGTCTTGAGCCCGCACCAGGCCGCCCGCCTCAAGCCCCGGGGACTCCTGTGGCTCCGTCAGGCAGGTCGGGCCTCCCAGGGGGTCACTTCCACTTGCCTTTGGCCAGACCTGCAGCCCAGCTGGGCAGGGCCGCTCTCTGTCCTGAGGGGGTGAGAGAGAAGCTGGGCGGGCAGTAGAGTTGGCAGTGCCAGGCTGCAGCCCGCCCCAGGCAGATGTGTGTTCCAGCTGAAGGGGGATCTTTTATGCTCACCCTGGGAGCATGTCAGTCTGGGCAGGCCGCCAGAGCCCCGGGGCATGCCGCTGAGAGCAGGGAGGAGGCCGACCCAGGGCCCAGCCTGAGGACCCACCAGGCCTGCGGTGGAAGAGGCAGGCCTGGACCTTGGGGGTCCAGGCTCCTCCTGAGCCTTGAGGACCCTGTCCGCAGGTCCTGATGACTCTTCATACCACAGACTCCCCCCCCCCCGGGGGCCAGATGGCCACCAGCGTGCCTCTCCCACCCCGTCACCACCTGCCCAGGACAGAGTATTCTTAGTATTCACTCAATTCATTGATTCAACATATCTTCGTTAAGCACCTGATCAGGGGCCGGGATTTAGAAGTGAACCTCGCAGGCCACCCCTACCCTGCTGGGGCTGACAGTTGAGCAGAGGGGACAGTGAACACAATAAACATTACATTTAATAGATAATTAGAAGGTGACCAGTGCTACACAACTCAGGCTAGGAAAGGGAGGAAAAAGGTGCTGGGGGGGAGGGGTGCGATATGTCCCGAGGCCTGGAGGAGGTGATGTCCGAGGGAAAACCAGAAGGGAGGGAGGGCTGGACACTTGTCATGTGAACATTTGTGGGAAGAGCGTCCAAAAGGTGGCATGGTCCGTGCAAAAGCCCTGAGGCAGGATGGTGCCTGGCATGTGGGAGAAGAAAGCGTACCAAGGAGCCAGGGGGTGGCTGAAGATGAGGGCGCTGAGAGACAGCAGTGGGGCAGGGCAGGGCTACCGTGTGGACGGGTCTGTTGCCTAAAACTGCTCTCGACTCCCCAGTGCCTTTGGAAGGAAACCCCAATGGCTCCGCACCATCCAGTTTGCCCCCCATCTGTCCTCACCATTCTTGGACTCTGCACACAGTGTGTCTGCCACACTGAGCCCCGGGTACCTCCTTTGCCGCTACCCCCTGCCTAGACTCTGGGGGCCATCTTCGGACCTCCACCCACAAGCCTGCTTCCTCTCTAGCTGGGGCAAGTCCAGGTTGAAAGCCCTGAAGCCCATACGGTTTGCGCACCCGTGCGTGAAAAATAGTTGAAGACCAAGAAGACAAAATGAGGCCAGCGCTCGCGGCAGGCCCCGGGCCCGCGACGGTCCTGCGGTTTCAGCCTCAGGGGCTGCCGGACTCAAAGAATACGGAGATGTCCGATAAGACACGGGTGTCAGGGTTAGGAAAGAGAGGGCGGCGTGTCCGAGGTCTTAGAGCCACACGTGCAAACACCATTGTGCTCTGGGGGGTCCCTCCCAGAGTGGCCAGTGACCTCACTTCATGGCGTCTGCAGCGAGGACGTCCCCAGGTCTGCTGACCTAGGGCACAGCAGGGTTTTCCTTTCCCCACAGAGATCACTCTCCTCGGTGGATGCAAGGATGGGACAGGACAGCCAAACCAGGTGACCCCCCGGCACGTCTGTCCTACTTCGTGTCAGCCGTCTTCTGCTGCTGGGCGAGACCCCATATCCCTCCCTTGCTGCCAACCAGTGTGAGACCTCGGTGTGCCTGGGGGAGGTGCTCTGGGGCTCCATCACAGGCTAGTCGGGGTGGGGTGTCCCAGGGAGAGGATGGGCACCCCCGTCCGTGGGGCCAGAGATGCCCATGGGTGACTTCCGAGTGGCACCCGGAACGTGCCCTTGTTTCGTCTACTGGACAGCCCTCCTGTGCCCTCCACAGATTGGGACCCCCGAGACATTGGTTCCTGAGCCCCCAAGCACTTGCCAAGTATGGAGATAGTGGCTGCTATCACTTCATCCCACTCTGGGGAAACTGAGGCAGGCTTCAGCAGGCTGTTAACAAGAACACTCCAGTAGCACAGGGCTGCACACTGTGGTGCTCCTTAAATGCTCACAGGTAGAAGGATGAATACTTAAGTACTTACAAAAGAAAGCTTACAAAGCTGCTTGTGAGTGGTCCCGATTTCGCTAATTACTCATCCACGTGAGAGGCATCTACGAGGGGAGGGTCTTTTGGACGAGGAGGACCAGTGCGGGTCAGCTAAGGAGACCGAGCCTCACTCCCCACACCACCCATCATGCCCCAGGCTCTTCCTGCCCCAGCCCTCGAATTTCCTGTCTGGACCCAGCGCAGAGCGCAGCCCGAAGCACAGGGACAGAGCCCTGGCCTCCCAAGGGACACAGACCCCCAGCAACCCAATGCCCCCGTGTGCCTCTGACCTCGGGTGGAGGAGGGAGGCCGAGCCCGAGCCCCGGGGCCTACCCAGCAAGGGGCCAGCCCACCTCCCCCCCCAACACAGCCCAGCCACGCCATGGGTGCCCAGCAAACCTCAAAGTGTAAGTGGTGGGTGCCCCCAACGAGCTCCCGGTCGTAGGGAGGGTGGGCCAGGCGTGTCCAGGGCCAGGCTGGTGCGGCCCCAAGAGCCCTCTGTGAGGGAGGGGCTCCACCGCCCCCTAACGCCGGCTCCGGAGCAAGTGCGGAGCGCCCTCTGCTGACAGCCCGAGGGAAGGGCGGGGCCCACCGCTCCAGCCGGCTCAGCTCCTCCCTGCCACCCAGGGCGGCTCCCTTTCAGAGCCCAGGAGTCTCAAACTGGAGGCTTGTGGCCAGGCCTGTCTTCAGCATTTGTGGCGTCATCATGCTGGAGTTTTTGCCCGCGGTGGAAACTAAGGATTTCACATCCAAGCCCTGACTTCTGGCTGCTCCAGAGACTTGGGAAGAGTGGGCTGGCTGGGGGCGAGGCCTCTGGCTCCTCCTGACCCCAGAGGGGAGGCGTGCTGCAGGGTCACCCTGCACAAGCCCTTCTTTCTTTGGGGGTTTCCCCGTCTCACACCAGGCAGGAGGCCTAGATGGCACGGGCAAGGGCACCCCGGCTTGGAGAGGCTGTGGCTCACGAAGCCGTGCCTCCTGCCCCGTCCAGGTCTCCCCGCTTGTTGCACTTGTCAGGCTGTGCAGCGCAAACCGGGACCTCTTTCTCCTGTGGGCCAGCCTTAGAAGGGCCACCTCTCCCACAGCACTGCCCTTCAGGGCTTTCTAGGCCTCGGTGGCCCCTTTTCAGCCGCAGCAAAGTCCCAAGGGGCAGCCTCCCCATCATACCTCACTCAGACCACAGGGGGCTTTCCTGCCCAGGCAGGAGGGTGCCACGCCGCTGTGGGTGGGGTGCCTGTGCTTTCCAGGGGAGCCCACGGGAAGGATTCCCAGGCTCCCCTGTCTAGTCCTTTCTGAAGGTGGGAAATAAGCTCAGAGGCAAGGGCTGCTGTCTGGAGGAACCAGCTGGTCAGTACCGCATTCCCAGGCCCGGACCCTCTGCTCCCAGTGCACCCCGTCTGGACGCAGCACCACATGGCGCGCGCCCCCCCCCCCCCTCTCCTTTTTTCCTGTTGAGACCCAGGACCGGCGCACACGGGAGTCTGGAGAGGTGACGGGTCAGCCTTTATTGGTGAGCAGGCAGGTGGCGGGTGGATTGCGACGCTGGGCGGGGGCCCGCGGCTCCTCCGCAGCCGGGCGTGTGGACAGCAGGGGTGGTAAGGGGCAGGCAGGGCCTGAGCCATCCCGACACACAGCAGCAGACTGGAAGCAACCCGTCAGCACGGACCGCAGGCAGGCAGGCCGGCCACTCGCACAACCCCTGACCTTCCGCAAAGGGTCCCAAAGAGGCCCAGCACCCTCAGGAGGCAGAGCCCCAGGAAAAGGTCAGTCTGCCCTTCACAACCCCAATGATGGGCTGGGATGACAAGGGGATGTGTTGGGGGGATGGCAGGGACAGATGGGGGGCAGCGAGGGGACAGAGGACGTGGGAGTCTCACAGGAAGCTCATGGCTTCCCCAAGGCGCTCACAAGGTGTTTACAAAGGAAAAACAAAACTTCTAACAAACAGAATCCTATATGTAGAAAACCCTAGTTTAGTTTAAAAAAAAGGAAAAAAATTTGACGTGACCCACGGTGTGGTCTGCTTTTGCAGGAAAGGACGTGGACTCTGCCACCAGCAGACGCTGAGCTGCTCCGGACAGAGGCTGGAGGCCTGTGCGGGGCAGGAGCGATGCTCAGACTCCAGCCCGAGGCGGGCCGGGCCGGGCAGGGCAGTCCCCCCCCCCCCCCCCCCCCCCCCCCCCCCCCCCCCCCCCCCCCCCCACCTCAGTTGGCGTTCCTTTGGCGAATGTTCTTGCCTTTGTCGTTGGTGTGTCCACTGCTCTTCCTGGGGAGGGACAGGGGGCTGACGATGCTCAGGAGGACACAACAGCGTCCCTGCCCCCACCTCCCCCCACACACAGTGGAGGCTGTCCAGGCCCTGCCCACCCGCCCAGCAAGGCCACAACTTACAGAGGAGCAGAGCCCGTGTCCTCATCTGTGCAGACGCGCGGCCACATGCAAGGAGAAGACAGGCGGTCAGGACTGTCCCCAAACGAGGCCCCTTATGGGCTGGCGCCAGTCCGGCCGCCAGCACGTGCAGCCTCAAAATGAGCTGTCCGCAGCCATGGCCCAGGGGGCGCCCGGGAGCCCTGCCCGTTCCCCTCATATGCGGCCTGCAGGCGCCAAGCTCAGATGTCTGAGCACGTTTGGTGCCACAACCCTTGGGCCCCAAGCAGCTGCCACAGGCGGGGGCAGAGCCGCTGACTGAGGGAGGGTGGCGGGCGGGGGGCGAGCCGACCTCTAGCCAGGGACCCCTCAGCCCCCCGGGGTCTTGCACCCCAGCGAGCACACGGCGTGCGGCTCACCGTCCAGGACCTCGTCCGGCTTCCGACGCTTCTCGTAGACGAAGATCACCGTGACCAGCACCAGCACCTCGGCCACGATGCCCAGGAACGGCCAGAGGGCAGCGAAGCGGTTTCGCACGCGCAGCACGATGACGGCCTGGCTGGTGCCCTCGGAGTTGGTGCCGTTGCAGATGTACTTGCCGGGGTGCGTCTCCAGGTCCAGGTTGAAGATGTGCAGCTCGGTCTTGGTCTCCGAGGACACCACGAAGACCTTGTTCTGGGAGCTGTTGCTGATGACCTGGGGCGGGGGCGGACTTTGTAGGGACCGAGGAGGCGGAGGCCGGCTCCTCCCCGGGCGGGCGTGGGCCTCACCTGTTCACCGGAGCTGTCCTCCCTGTACCACACCCAGTCGCTGACCGGAGGGAAGGAGTCCGACTTGCAGCCCAGCACTACGGACTCCCTCTCAGTGGCGTGCTCAGACTTCTTCACGGCCTTGATGTTGGGGAGCCCTACAGGGGCGACCCAGCAAGGCAGGAGTCTGAGCCCAGGACCCTGGAGAAGGAGCTGTCCTTCCCTGGGGGGCTCTGCTGGCCCTGGCCCCTGCCCTGGACGTGCCCGAGGGCCGGCGGAGCTCACCCTTCACTTCGATGCTGGTCTTGCCTGCGTGCTCGGGGAGGAAGATGCAGGAGTACTCGCCGGAGCGGGCGTCCAGGTCCACCCTGCAGGCGGACGCGCAGCAATGAGAAGGGCACGTGGCAGGAGCACCATCCTGTCCCGAGTGAAGTTCAAACCTCTGCGAGCCGCAGGGGACCCCACCAGGGGCCAGAGCAAGGCCCAGCTGGTGGCTCCACTGAGGGGTCCCTGCAGGGCGGGAGGGTACAGGCTGCCCGCTTCCCATCAAGGAGAGGCGAGGTGTGGGGTAGCAGTCGGAACTGATCCCCTCAACTGACCCGGCTCCTGCACCGATGAGCCTCTGTGCCCAGTCACCTCTGAGAGCAGACCCTGGCTCTGGAGCTGCCTCGGGCACCGCCTAGGACCAGGCTGCGGAGCAGGGTGGCACAGAGAGCCTGAGACCTCAGTGAGCCGGGCACTCCGGGATTCCGAGCCGGGAGACCCCAGGTCTGCCCGCCCTCCCCAGCCAGCACCCTAGAGAAAGAAGGGAAGGGTCTTGGAGGCCAGCCTTCCATTTAGCAGCCCCGGGGCCCTCGCTGGATCCCAGGCCTTGGTCATCTCCGATCCCTACCTGGGCTTCTCACAACTGAGGGGTCTGAGCAGGGCTCGTGTCTAATGTCTGTCCAAAGCAAGCCCACAACTATGACCTTAGTTCTGACCAACCAGAGAGGCTGTGAGCAGCAACAAGGTGTCCGAGCCTGCAGGGCGCAGGAGGGGGCCCGGGGGGGACACCTGCAGGCTGAAATGGGGTCCAGGGTGTCTGCGGCGCCCACCCCGGGCCCCACTCACTCGTACTCCGTCTTCAGGTCAGGCAGCGCATCCTCCTTCAGCACCTTGCCCCCCTTCACCCAGCGGTGGCCGACAATCTCAGTGGTGCTGTGGTTCAAGGCACAGGTAAGGCGTGTTTTGGAGCCGATATCATCTACAGATGTCCAGATCCCGCTCCCTAAGGGCCACAGGAAAGAACAATGGCAAAAGGTCAGGGCAAGAAAGGACTCAAACCCAGGACCCTCAACCGCCTGCCCACTCATCCCCATGGCAAGCCTGCAATGGCCCAGACACTCCAGGCCGTCCACACTGGCGACAAGCGGTCCCAGAGGAGAGGAGTCCTGAATCACACGTGGCTCCTTCTGGAAGGACACCTTCCGCAGAGTTAAAGGAGCCCCGGGTCTGAAGTGCTACTGCTGCAGAGAAGAGGGCTTGATGGCAGGTTTCTTTTGGGAAACGTTCTAACCAGCTGGGCCTCAGATATTGGAAACAAAAGCCAGTGACCATCCTGGGTCCCAGAACCAGGACCAAGACACTGGCTACTGAGTCCAGGCCTAGCGCAGTCTGAAATCCTTTATTTAAAAAAATTTTTGTAAATGTTTAGTTTTGAGAAAGAGAGAGAGAGAACACGAGCAGGAGAGGAACAGAGAGAAAGGGAGACACAGAATCCAGGCTCTGAGCTGTCAGCACTGAGCCTGACACGGGGCTTGAACCCATGAATCATGAGATCCTGACCTGAGCCGAAGTCAGACCCTTAACCAACTGAGCCACCCAGACGCCTCTGAAATCCCTCTTTTAAAAGATAAATCTAGGGGCGCCTGGATGGTTCAGTCAGTTAAGTCTCCAACTCTTGGTTCTGGCTCAGATCAGAATCTCACAGTTGGTGAGATTGAGTCCCACATGGGACTCCGCACTGAAAACACAGAGCCTGCATGGCATTCTCTCACTCCCCCGGCTCTTTCTGCCCCCTCCCCTGCTCATGCTCTCACTCTCTCTCAAAATAAACAAACATTAAAAAAAAAAAAAAAAAAAAAGAAATGGAAAAAGAAAAGATAAATCTACTGGACACCTGGGTGGCTCAGTTGGTTAATCGTCTGACTTTTGATTTTGGCGGAGGTCATAATCCCACAGTTCAGGAGTTCGAGCCCCGAGTCAGGCTCTGTGCTGACAATGCAGAGCCTGCTTGGGATTCTCTCTCTCTGAAAATAAACATTAAAAAAAAAAGTCCGCGGGGCACCTAGGTGGCTCAGTTGGTTAAGCGTCTGAGTTCGGCTCAGGTCATGATCTCATTTTGTGGGTTCAAGCCCCGCATTGGGCTCTGTGCTGACAGCTAGCTCAGAGCCTGGAGCTGCTTCGGATTTTGTACCTCCCTCCCTCTCTGACCCTCCCCTGCTCACACTGTCTCTCTCTCAAAAATAAATAAGACACACACACAAAAAATTAAAATAAGCTGCATCTGGCACTGTCTTGGCCGCCATTCCCTCACTGGATGCTCCTGCAGACCTGCTCCCCCGCATCAAGGCAAGGGCATCCGAAGTGGGGACCAGCATACTCCACGCGCTATCTTCCACTTGGGCCGGGCAGGACCTGGCTCCACTCTGAAGACCCAGACACTGCTGCCAGACTCCCAGCGGCCGCCCTTCCATTCAATTTCCAACCAGGCAAAACTCCCCACTGGTGTGAGACATTCTCTTTAGGAATCAAAAATCACTTAGAACCCAATGGAGAGCAGCCTGCTGAGGCAAGGAGGCTTGAGCCAAGGGCCAGAGTTCAGGCAGGAAGACTGCCAGGCGCCGAGGGGCCCCAGGGTGGAAGGAGAGGGGCATGGAGCTGTGAGAATGGACCAGGACTCCCTCTACACCAGACACCGACCACCCAGGGGGCAGCAAGCCGCCCCTGTCCCCGGGACGCTCCCATCAGGTCTCCCTGGAACCCAGGGCGCCCAACGGCTGCCCACACCATCCCCAACCCACCTCCCCGGGGAGGGCGGTGACCTGACAAAGCTGGTGCCCAGACAGGGCAGGGAGTGCAACTCCACCCCCCAAGCTCATGTGCCCCAGAGGCGTCCCTTCTAGAAGACCACGCCCAGAGGATTTAGGCGCAGAGATCCATCCCAGGGCTATTGGCAATAAGCTTCTTTTCCATGCAGTCTGTATGGAGAATCCTACAGCATAAAATTGGATGAAAAATCAGAACGTGAGGCCGTATCTGGAAAAGCCACAGTGCTAAGCAAGCAGCAAGCAGCAGGCTCTCGTCCACACAGAGACCCAGTCAGTCATGAAAATTTAACCTGAAGACCCAAAAAGGCAGCAGGTGGTCTTTACTGGAGAGAGATCACTTCAGTCCTCCCCTCCCCTGTCCCTCTATAGACTGACCACAGGCAGGCACTCCCAGTCTGGGGAGGGGCGGCCTCTGTGTGTGGAAGAGGCTGGACCCAGGCCTCAGGACTCTAGCCCGGCAGGGGAAAAGGGAGGCAGGCATCCCGGCCACACAGGAACGACGGGGAGGCTCCCTTCTGCTGCCCTGGGCACTACCTACCTTTGGCGTGTGCGCACACACCCAGGACCTCGTGCATGTGCGTGTGGATACATGGGTACAGAGGTGCACACACAGCGCACACAGGGGTGGACACGGGCACGCATGCACACGCAGCACCACATGTATGCACGTGTGGGCATACGGGTTCAGATACATATGTGGCCCATGAGTGTATGCAAATGCACATGCAGGGACACATGAGTGCACACACTCACAGCTTCACGGCTGTGTGGGAAGGCACAGGCTGCTGCTCTGGAGCAAAATGGCACATGGCCCAAGGTCCTAGGGACGAGTGGACCCTCATGCCCACCCACTTGGGGCGGCCCAGAGGCCATCCACTGGCATGACAACAGGCAGGAAGAGGGCTGAAGCCGGGGCGGGGGGGAGGGGGGGGTCCACTCCTGCACCGAACCCTCCTGTGGCTGCACCGTCTCTCCAGAAGGATCACCCCCTGGCAACCCACATTTCTCCGGAGTCAAGATTTCCCAAGATTGCAAAACCCACAGCCGGGTGCAGAGCTGGGAGGGTGAGTCAGGGCAGGAAGTGGAGCCAGCGACTGCCCTCCTCCTGGAGGCATCTGTGCCCTTGTCCCCTCACCCAGAGGCTGCTAGAAAGGTCAGCCCGATCTTATCCCAGCTACGCTCTGCCTCCCTCGGGGAGAACGAAGGGGCCCAAAGGCCAGAGGCCTGAAAGGGCCACTTACAGAAGGGAGCAGGGGCGCAGGGTCTCTGCTCTCAGAGACGGGCCAGGGCACGGAACCCCCACCCCACCTCCCCCCGCCCATGTCTGAACAACCACAGGCTAACACCCCTGTCCTGTGTGTGGGTCACACACAGCAGGGAACTGAAACAGGTCCTACCTGGCCCAGAAGACTGACAGGGGAGGGCACCGAGGGATTCACAGGGACAGACCCTCAAAGGCCATGGGGACAGGAAGGAGAAATGAGGGAGAATACTCGGCTCCCCCAGACAATTTTCGCCAAGTGACTGTGACCCATGTTCTCAAGTAAGGTCACCTTCATCTAAAAACAGCCGCCCCTCCTCCCTGACCTCAGGCAGCTGGGCAGGGCACGGGGCCAGGCAGGCTTTATGGAAAACAGCCCAGGAGCTAGGGGATGAGGCCGCCAGCTCCCACCCTCCTCCCCACCAGCCTCAGCAGCTCTGCTCAGGTAGGAGGAGCAAGAGAACATTTCTGGGATGCCAGCTGAGGGTTCTGGGCCTCTCCGCCCTCCCCTCCCCTCCCTCTGGCCAGGAGGCTGCTCCTGCTCCCTTCACCTGAGGCTCAGGCCGAATCACCAACCTGCAGGACCTGGCTAGCAACCTGGTGCCCACATGTGCCCTCCCAACGGGGCGCGCCGGGACAGCGGGGGTCCTCCTGGCAGAAGACCTGTGCTGGGGCCTCAGCGGACCCAGGTGCTGACCCGCCAGGCGCCTGCCACTCAAGGTGAGGAAACAGGCTCCTGCAGACCTCCTGCACTGCTTCTGGGGAGCTCGCTGACCCAGCCCCAAGAGGCGAACACGGTCACTAATCCATGTGTCCCGGCCAGAAAAGGGACGCATGGCATTTGTGAGAGTCCCCCGGAAAGGTGACAGAAGTGAAAAGGTCCCAGGTGGGTTCAGACACGGCAGAGAAGCGCTAACCCAGGGTTCCCCCCGCGACAGGAGGAGCAGACCAGGGACTTCCTCCCCGCCGGGCGGTCCGTGGCCACCTCCTGCCAGGAAGAGCGATTCCTCACGGGCTCCAGCCAGAAACAGCAGCAAGTCGCCCGCACTCGTCTTGCCTGCGGGCTCCTGTCTGGGGCTCCCAGAGACCTGCTGGCGGATGGTGATCTGCGGGCCCGCCTGCGGCCAAGGCCCCTGCCCACAGGCGTTCAATAAAGGGTCATTCTGATCATAAGGAAGAGGAAAGAGGCCAATTGAGATCCTGAAGTGGGTCAGGAGTAAGTGGGTGAAGCTTCTGCAAGAGGCAGCCCCTCCCAGACCTGGTCACAGACACTGTCACCCTGCGCTCCTGCCTCCCCAGACCCTTTTCTGCACTTTGCTCTCTGCAAGCCCATCACTATAAATCTTTAACCCAAACCGAAACGGAAGTCCACTCGAGGAAGAAAATTTCTACCAGGCAAAGAAAGGCTATCCTGCTTTCCCCTGAAAAACACGCTTCCATCCATTTTCCCTGAGCTTCTCGACACCACCCCCCAAACACTGCCCACTCCTGTGCAGAGCTCCCAGAAATAAGTGCTGTTGGAGACTCTGCTAAAATACACCCTCTCAACACGTCCTGCTCAGAACTGGGCTGCCAAAGCGACCTCACAGTGACCTTGGGACAGTCCCCTCGCGCCCTGGGCCTCAGTTTACACTCCTGTTAAAGGGAGAGGGTGGACCAGACCCTTCTCGTTCTGTGGCCTGGAATCAGACAAAATCAAAGAAGCAGAGCGTGTTCGCTTCCCGACGAGGGTTTCAGGGTCTGGGCAAACACCAGGGGGCAGGTGCCTACCCGAGCCAGACACGGGACCTAAATCCTGGGAAGAATGACAATCCCTTCCAGGGCCAGACAGCCCGCCGGCTTCTGGGGCGGGCATTCCTCAGCCCTAGGGTCCGCGTCCACGTGAGAGCCTGCGGAGGCGGCCACCGCTCCAGGCCACACAAGCTTCGCCAGGGCTCCGGGGACCCCGAGACCGCGCCACTGCACCCCGCGGCGGCACAGGCACGGCGCAGGCGGGGGGACCCGCCGTCACCGGACGCGGGGTCGGCGGAAGGGCGGGGCTCCGCCTCCAGAGCCCTCCCCAGGTCCCCTCACCCAGGGGTCAGGCCAGCCCTCGGACTCCTCGCGTCCCCGAGCCGCCGGGCTTCAGGGACCCCACCAGCAGGGCCGCCCCGGCGGGCCCCTGCTGCCCCGCTGCGCCTCCACCCGCGCCGGGCAGAACCCTCACCTGCTCCAGAGTCGCCCTCGGCGCTGAGCAGCGCCAGCGCCAGGACCACGAGCTGCCGTGCCGCCATAACTCCCCCGTCCGTGCCGTCCCAGCCGCCAACCGCTGCCCGCGGCGCTATAAGAACCGGGAGGGGCCGGGCGCGCGCGCGCAGGGCGACGTCGCGGAGGGGGCGGGCCAGGAGCGCGCACGGCACGCCAGTCGCCCCCTGCGCACGCGCGCGGACGCACGCACGCACGCGCCGCCTGAGCGGGCGCCCGCGCCGCCGCCACGTGACCCTGTAGGTCACGCCCACTGGTTGGGGCGTGGTTGTGTTGCTAGGAAACGGGGGCGGGGCCTGCGAGGACTGGGCTGGGCCCCGCCTGTTTCCTCAGGCTCTCGGAGTGTGATGACCGGACCGTGCTTGCTCCCAAGAAGTTAATTAAAATATTCGCTTTATGTTTCGTGTATCTTACCACAATACACAAAAGAAAAAAAGCATTAAGGGAGGCGGTAGGGATCCCTATGAACAGGTGGGATGTATACCCTGGGCTCGGGTGGGCTTCCAGATTTAGCAAATAAAAATACCTGGATGGCAGTTAAGTGTGAATTTCAGGTGGAGAGCCAGTAATTTCTAAACGTAAGTATCCCGTGCAATACTTGGATATAGCTATGCAAGGAGAACATTTGTATTTATCTGAAATTCACAGTAACTGGCTGTACTGTATTTTGTCTCGAAAATCTATCCTGAGACTCCCCATGCTTTTTTTTTTAGACTTTATTTATTTATAAGATTTTTTAAAACGTTCATTCAGTTTTAGGAGACAGAGTGGGCAAGGGGCAGAGAGAGGGGAGGAGACAAAGAATCCAAAGCAGGCTCCAGGCCCCCAGCTGTCAGCACAGAGCTGATGCAGGTCTCGAACTCATGAACCCCGAGATCGTAACCTGAGCCTAAGTTGGCTGCTCAACCAACTGAGCCACCCAGGCGCCCCATCCCTATGCTTTACAGCAAATACTTTTTTAACTTTTTAAGATTTCATTTATTTATTAAAAATGCTTTTAAGTTTGTTTATTTTTAGAGAGAGATTGAGAACACGAGCAGGGAAGGGCAGAGTGAGGGAGAGGGAGAGATTCCCAAGCAGGCTCCTTTCAGGCTTAACGGACTGAGCCACCCAGGTGCGACTGTTTTTTTGAGATTTTATTTTTAAGTAATCTCCACAGCTAACGTGGGGCTCAAGCTCATGACCCCGAGTCGTATGCTCTTACAACTGAGCCAGCCAAGTGCCCCTACAACAAATACCTTGTTAAATGACAAAATAACTTCAAACAAAAACAGGTAGTGTAATGTTCATGATCTTGGGTAGGCAGTGGTTTCTTACTTGTAACACCAAAAGCCTGAGCAACAATAAATCAATAAACAGGACTTCATCAAAATTAAAAACTTTGTGTTCCAAAGAACGCCAAGAAGGAAGTGAAAAATCAACCCACAGAATGGGAGAAAACACTGGTAAATCATAGTTCTGATAAGGGACTCACATCTAGAATATATAAAGAGTACTTACAATTCAATTTAAAACAAGTACAAATAGGGGCACCTGGATGGCTCAGTTAGTTGAGCATCTGACTTCGGCTCAGATCGTGATCTCACGGTTTGTAGGTTCGAACCCCACCTTGGGCTTTCTGCTGTCAGTGCAGAGCCTGCTTCAGACCCTCTGTCCCCCCGCCCCACCGCTTACAAAAATAAATATTAAAAAAATAATGGATGAAGGATCTGAATGCAACATTTCTCCGAAGACCAACAAATGGGCAACATGCCCACGAGAAGACGCCCGCCATCGCACCATCAGGGAGAGAAGGTCACACCGCTGACATGGCTGCAGTCAGAAGGGCAGAAAATGGCTGGTGTTGGCCAGGTGGAGAAACTGAAGCCTTCACACCCTGCTGATAGAAAGGGAAGATGGGGCTTCTGCTGTGGAAAACACCGGGCAGGTCCTCACAAGGTTAAACAGAGTTACCATCTGACCAGCATCCCTCCCGAGAACTGAAAACTTAACAGAAGCCTGCATACCAGCGTTCGTGGCTGCATGCGGTGCCCCGTCTGCATCCTGATTGTTTTCAACTGGGTATTTTTTAAGACCTGCAGATACCAGGGACGCTCTGAAGAGTCCAGGAGCAGTTACCCTTTTGCAAGAGTCATTTACATTTACAAGGGAAAGTTCCATGTAAGGGTGTGTCCCTCCAGAAACCTGTATCTGGGGAGCAGGTGAAGACTTGAATGTGCTGCAGCCTCACCCTGTCTACTGTGCATTTCTGGGTCACCTCCCCATAACACACTGCCTACCCCAGTGTTGTCGGCTTTCGGCTTTCACTGAAGATGGCACATAAGGTGATGGCTTCCGAATTTCTGAGTGTTACTCAGCTTTCATGGCTGTTTTCCATTTAGGACATGTGTTATTAAGCTTGTGTTTGTTTTTCTCCCACTCATCCATTTAGTTATTAGACCAGCCAAAGTACCTAGAAGGGAAGAAGGGAAAGTCTTCTGTTCCCTATCTGGGTAAAGGGAGGGCTGCTTCAGATTGGAGCAGCTTCTGGAAGGCTGCGATGTGTGGGGAGGTGAGTGGCAAGTCTGAGAACAGCCAGTCAGGCACGGGGAGGAGAGCTACGTGCAGAATGAGGTGGAAAGCAGCCAGCTGGCGTCAAAGTCCCTCTGGCCTGGGTGGAATTCCACGGCCTCCTTTCCTGCCCTCCCTGGGCCGAGCTGAGGACAGATCTCGTGGGAAATATTAGGGCCACCAGGCAGTCTTTGCTTTTGTTTATAAAATCAAGCTGTGTCCCCTCCAAGACCCAGTTTTCTGGTCCCCACTCTGGCGCTCTGGAGAGTCTTCCCTGTTCCCTCCTACTGGTCAGATCCCTGTCCTGCTGGGTCCTGGCCCCACCTGGGGCAGGAGAAACCTGGTGCCACTCCATTACCAGATTTAGCAAATAGAAATGCAGGACACCGAGTTACATTTGATTTCAGATTTTTTAAAAAATGAGCGATTTTTGAAGTATCAGTCTATCCCATGCAGTATCCGGGGTGGAGTTATGCTAAAATGTATCCGTTCTATATCTGACCTGCTCAAAAGCAGCCCAGTTCCATCACCCGTTGTAACTTCCCTCATTGCACCAGTCACTTCTCACCTCGTGTCCGGCGGGGAGAGGGGACCTCGCCTGCACACCACAGGGTACCCTCCTCAAGCGGCCCCCCACCCCTGGCCTCTAGGCCTGCACCCTCACTGGGAGGGGCCCCGATTCCGGATCTGGACGACTTCCGCAGACACGAAGGCAGGGACCCAGCCCTGCTCTCTGGCCTGTTTCTGCAGCTTTGCTGTGTGCAGCGGCCGAGCCACCCGCAGGCCCTGCCCCTGCGGCCCCTCAGGCCTCACTGGCCCACGTGCTACCTGGGAGTCTGGTGTCCGGCTCCCACCCGGCACCACAACAATCAGCAGACTGTGCTGGGCAGCCTGTCTCTAGGACCTCATCCCCAGCACGCCACCCCTGCCCCATCACAGGACAGGGCGTCTGCTTTGGTTCGTTTGCCTTCTACTTTTTCTTCTAAAACCTCTCAGGGGCACCCGGCCAGCTCAGTCAGAGGAGCGTGCAGCTCTTCATTTTAGGGTCATGAGTTCAAGCCCCACTTGGGGTGTAGAAGACACTTAAATAAACTTAAAAAAAATAACCCTCAAACTCACAGATGAGGAGATGATATCAGATTTTCATTCTGTTACCCATCTGTCCACTGCTAAAATCTTTCAGCTTAGTTTTTTTATGTGCGTTTTTCTCAAAGTGGGAAGCTTTGAAATCCACCCCCTCCAGGCAGTGACTGAGGTTTTATTCTTCGGGTGTTAGGCAGCCCTGGGAGGGGCTTGAGCAAGGCCGGTCAGTCCTCTGCTGTGTTCTGGGGAGACATCTGAGCTGCGAGGGGAAAGGGGCCTGGGGGGGCCGGCAGCAGAGGGGGGAGGGGCAGCCAGCAGCCAGGAGGTGCAGTGGGTTGACTGGCGCCGCCCAGGTCCTGCGAATGGGATTTCACTTGGAGAAAGGGGCTTGAGATGAGCTCCTCTTGGATTAAGGTGGCCCTAAATCCCATGTCTGGTGTCCTTCTAAGAGACACCAACAGAGACACAGAGACACGGGGAGACAGCCTGGTAAGAGGGAGGCAGACACCAGATGGATGTGGCCACAGGTGCAGGGGCGTCACCCCTTGTCCCAGGAGCTAGAAGAGGCAGAAGGCCCCTCCCCAGAGCCTCCAGCTGGAGCGGGCACAGCCCCCCTCGATCTTGGGCTTCTGGCCCCAGAATGGGAAGAACATAATTTCTGTTATAAGCCATCCAGTTTGGGGCACTCTGTTCCCTCCGCCTCAGGAGCTAAGTGTGAGGGGGTTGGGGGGACGGGGTGGGGGTGGGTGCGGGATGAGGGTGAAGGCAGTGGAGGGCGGGGAGGGGAGGGGTGGGGAGGGGTGGGGTAGAGGCATGGGAGTGAGGTGGGGATAGGTGCAGGCAGGTTGGGAGGGTTGGAGGACGGGGGAGGGGCAGAGGTGGGTGTGGGGGTAGAGGTGCTGGGCCACCCAGGGTGCCCAGCAGGTGGTGAGCTGGGGGGGGCTCCTGTGGGTGTGGACCCAGGCCCAGCAAGTGGCTGCGGCCCCCTCCCACCTCCATGCATTCTGAGTTGGCCAACTAGGGTTTTCCTCAGGAGGAGGCAGGGTGCCTCTTACCCTAGAGAGCTCTGCGTGGTTCACGGTTCCCTCACCCGGTCTGCTGGTGTCACCGCCATAGTGGGGTCACAGGAAGGCTCTTTGCTGTTCAGCCTTTTATTTTGGCCAGTTCTCGACCTACCTGTGCTTCAGCCTGGACCCCCCTGGGGGGGGCTCCTCACATTCCCCTCCTGCCCGCTCTGTGCCTCTCTCCTCTGCATCCTCTTCCAGGACCTGGCACTGAGTTTCAGGGTCAGAGCCGAGCTTCACGTGGCGGCAAATCGGCATCGTTGTGCAGCACGGTCAGGTCTCCCCAGAGGCCCCAGCCAGACCCCAGGGCCAGGGCAGGCCCCACACCGAAGGTAGCTGTCCGGGGCTTCGCATCCATCATTCTGGGACACACCACAGGCGGCCAGGCTCTCTCAGCGTCATGCCCCGTGCCCGGGCTCCAGTCCCCAGCCGGCCCCTCCCACTGGGACACGTGGCCTTGTTCCCAGAGTCGAGGACCACCTGCCCCTCACAGGACACGGGGGAAGGGGAGCTGGCGTTTACAGTGGGCTGACAAGCATCCATGCCCATGTTGGGCTGAAAGAGGACCCCTAGTCCATGTCCGGAGGAACCTCAATGAGCCCTTCTCTTGGAGTGGGGTGCTCGCACATGTAATCGGGGTGAAATGAGGTCACACTGGAGCAGGGCAGGCCCTATCCTATGGCTGACGTCCTGGTAAAAACGGGAACCCTTGACAGAGACCCAGAGCAGAGGCCATGTGACCGTGGGGGCAGACGTGGGATTGAGATGGCCACAAGGAGACCTGGGGCCTCCGGGAGCTGGAGGCAGGAACCGCCCCCCCTCCCCAAGCCGGTGGAGGCAGGGAGACCTGCCCACCTTGATCTCTGACTTCTGGCCTCAGAAGTGGGAAGATAGAGTCCCATTGTTCTGAGTGCCTGCTGTGTGGCTTTGTTGTCACACCATCAGAGACGGCCACGGCGGGTGCTCTGAGTCTCCAGGCAGGGTGCGGCAACTTCTCATTCCTGTTGGTGGCCTCCCGCTCACCTGGGGGTCCGTTGGAGGGTGGGGGGAGCCCTGCTGGGCCAGGACGGAACAGCCAGGCGGGGACATAAGCAGCAGGCCTGGCCTCTTCTGATCTGCAGCCAAATGGAGACTCACCAGACCCCTGACAAGGCCGGAGGCCCCGGCCCGGAAGGGAGCTGCTCAGTGCCTCTGGGCACAGCTCTAAACACAATCTCACCTGAGGTTGTCTGTCAAAGAACAGTAAAAGCCACAGCTTCCTGATAAAGCCAGTAGGGGCCTGGCTGCTGGTGGGCGCGCGTGACGGCAGGCAAGTGCTTCAGTGCAGGGAAGTGGCTGGGACGACAGGCCGCAATTCACAGCAGCCGAGATTCAAGGTACAGACCAAATGTCCATCGGCAGGTGTCAGGACACACACAGTGTCCACCGCGCACGCGCACATCCCTCGGCCGCGAGCAGGAGCGAGGCGCCCCCACCCGCCGCCCCGCGGACGGACCCTGAACACACGAAGCTCAGGGAGGGAACCAGACACGGGAGGCCACGCGGGTGTGAGTCCGCGTGCGTGACGCGTCCAGAACAGGCTCCTCCACGGGCGGGAAGGGGTTCGTGGGGGCCAGGGGCTGGGGAGAGGGGTGTGTGACTGCGTGCGGACGCAGTTGCTTTTTGGGGAGATGGAATGTTCCAGGGGTGCTAGTCGCACAACCCCATAAACATACGAATGCCCACTGAATTACGCACTCGTGACGCATGTCTGGATGTCCAGCATTTGCAGGTCTGGCCCTGAAGCACCCTGGTAGGTCAGCCCCCAGCCTGCCATGCTGCTCTGTGCTCCTGCAGACACGGGGACAAGGCCAGGAGCCCGTGGCCCTGCTCCAGGTGACAGGATGGGGGGTTGGGGGATGGGAGAGCTAGGGGAAGGGGTGCGGTCCCGGGGTGCAAGCTGTTATCCCTCCCCTCTGCCCCCCAGCACCTTGAGCATCTTGAGGGAGGGTATTCTCCAGACTGGGGGCCAGCTTGTACTCTGGGCGCTGGGCCGCTGCCCTGAGGCAGCACGTGAGGCTGCTGGTGTGTCTGGGGGAGCCCCGCAGCCTGCGGCCCCTCGCCCGGCTCCTGTCTGGCCAGGCTTCCCCTGTCCCCACCGCTGCCCCACCCTCTAGAAGGTGGCTGGGATCCCCTCAGCAGCGGCTCTGGCCTCGTCCAGTGCAAGGGCTCTGCCTTAGCCAGCAAGGGTCCAGAGGCTCGCTCGAGACCTGGGCTGGGTCCGGCAGCACTGGCCTGGGAACTGCCGGAACTTTGGAGAAACAAGCTCTTTCCACAGCACCCAAGGGGTGGCCTGGAAAAGCCGTCCTGATCCATGGCTGCGAGACGGACAGGCTCATGAGGATCTCACGTGAGCACTGGGACCCAGCTGTGCCTGCTGCCTGTGTCCTTTGCAATCACAGGAGGCAACAGGGGCCTTTTGATTACCCGACCCAGTTCGGTCAGGCTGCTACTGGCTCCAGGGTGGGTTCACCTGGGGGCCTCACCGTGGCGTGCACGACCCAGGTTCCCTCAGTGTTGACTCCGCCACCCTCCGGGGTCAGCTCTACCGATGTGGCCAGGTGGGAGGCACAGTCCCTGGCCCCCCGACTGCGCCATCCACTTCCAGACTTCCATCAGGGTCTCCTTGTGCAGGCTGCCAGTCCCTGGCTCGGTTCATGGGACACAACCCCCCGCCCTGCTCCCCAGAAATGCCTCTAGGCTAAAAAGGTGGAGGAGGGCCCAGCCTGGCCTCAGCACCCCACAGAGGTTAAAAACATGAGCTGCTGGCCTGGCCCTGCCCCTGCTGAGCACGTGGGAGAGGGTTACACGCCTGAATTGGGTGCAGGAGGGGCTGCCACAGGCCTGCCGAGAACGGCGGTTGACTCCAGAGGGGCCCGGCCCGCCCTGCACATCCAGCCCTCCAGGTTTAAGAAAAGCCAGAGATGAAGAGGAGTGAAACCTTCCACATTTTAATGGAGAAACATCATTCCGGTTGAAACGCCACCAGACCGTGGGGGCTGACTGTGAAAGGCATGTGCACAGGGCCGTGGGCACACTGGTGTGCGGGCCGTTGTGGGGGTCTGACCGTGTTCACCATGGATGTGTCTGCCCCTCTGGCCCGTCCCCACCTGTGTGGGGTGGTCCAGTCCCAGCTGCAGGGACTGCCCAGGCTGAGCGTGTGCTTGTCTGACCCAAGGGATCCTCCAGGGCTCACGTGGGCCTTCGTCCTAATGCCGTCTGACCCTGAGCCCAGGCCACTCTGGACTTACCAGTTACCCCAAAATGAGGCCACCAGGACAGGGTGCCGCCAGCCTGACCCAGGACTACTTGTGGCGCTGTGACAGCCAGCGCGGTGCAGGCCACAGCTGGGGTGTCGGTCAGGACGGCTCCCTCTGCCCGGCAGCGGCCCCACCCGATGGGCTGGCCCTGGGCAGGCACCCAGGGGCCTGCCCCCGCCTGGACAGGGCGCCTGGTGACACGCCGCTCTCTGCAGTCCTCCGGGAAGGCCAAGGACAGGTTGGTTCCGTAGCTTCTCATAAAGTCATTTTATTTAGATTCCAAACAGACCAAAGCAGAGAGAAGATGTGACCACGAGTGAATCCGTCGTGAGCGCGAGCCCAAGTCTCTGGCTCTGGCCAGCAGGAGCCACACGCGCACACGGGCGGGTCCCCGTCCCTCAGGCCACCGCTGCCCAGGCTCGCCCCACCCGCCCACCCAGCGGGCTCCAAAGACCAGGACACACGCAGGAAGGGAGGGCGACGCCCGGGAGGGACCACCCATACGCCATAAGGCCCGGGGCCGCTGAGGTAACATCTGTGCGTTTATTCCCGGGCTCGCCCTGTCAGGACTCCTCGGTGCCCGAGTCGTCCTCGTCGTCCCCGAAGCAGCTGTCGGCCTCGGCCTCGGGCTCGCCGTCCTCGTAGTAGTCGTCGTAGAAGAGGTCGGAGCCCTCGTCGGGCGCCGGGGCCTTGGTCTTCACGCAGTACTCGGCCAGCGTGGTGGGCACCTTCACGCCATCCCGCTCCGCGTCCACCTTGGTCCCCAGGACCTGCTTCCTGTGGGAGACACGGGCCGCAGTCGTGGCTGTCCCCTCAGGGCCGGCACCAGGCGCCGCGTGTGCAGGAGCGCAGACTTGCGCCACCAGAGAGGGTCCTGAGACCGCGGCACAGCCATGCCCGCGCCAGCCACGGGCGCTGTGTAACCTGGTGGACGTCAGCCACCAGGGGCGACGGGGTTAGGGGCTGTGCCCAGATCTCTGGTGCCTGTGCTCCTCGCTCCCCCCCGCCCCTCCCCCACGGAGGGATGCCCGGCTGGCTGGACAGACGGGGTGGAGCAGACAGAAGGAGGCCAACGCGGAGGGGGGGGGGGGACGCCCACAGGGATGACGGATGGGAGCCCCGGAGGTGAATGCTGCCATGGCTCGCACCCAGGACGGAGCAGACGGCTCTCCTGGGGACTCAAGCACGGAGCACCCCTCAGGAACAGCGCAGACGCCGAGAACCAGGTCCTGGCACAAATGGCGCCCGAACTGGACACCCTGCAGCGTCAGTCCCTGACAGCGTGTCCTCTACGTCAGCCGGGGCTCTGCCCCGTCGCCCTACAAGTCGCGCAGGGAACACAGCTTGGCAGGGAAGGTGGGGGGGCAGGCGGGCAGGAACACCCATCACAGCCTTGCTCCCGTGGGCGCATGTGAGCCAGCCCACAGGGAGTCTTAAGGGATAAAAACAGTCTGGCTTTAATTTTGGCACCACGTGGGAGGTGCTGGGAAAAACTGGGGCGAGGAGCAGGCCATGTGGGCAGGGCCCCCCAAGGTGCTGAGCCCAGCGCTTTCGCCCCATGACCCCGTGAGGGTCCCGCCCAGCAGCACCGAGGCCTGGGACCAGCATCACCTGCAGTGGCGCACAGCTCAGTTCCTCATTTCCACAGACCTAAGGCTCTGACCCCGCCCGTCATCTGGGGTCCGCTGACCTGGGACAAGGGGATAAACAAATGTGGGAAGGGGCTGCCCTGCACACGCACGGGTCACCCTGGGGCCGTGTGTGTGGTACTGGGGGCGACACCGCAGAAACTGTTCAGAAAATCCTGCTCACGTAAAATACCACAGAAGCAGCAAAAAACAGGCCAGGTCTACAGGAGAAAACTGGCACAACTTTACTCAGAAAAAAGAGAACTAAAATAAACAGAAACGGGTCCTCCAGACGGAAGGCCTGTGGCTACATATGTGGACTCCCCAACGACACCTGCATCCATGCGGTGTGAAGCCATGCAGTGTGGACGGCAGGGAGCACTCACCCACAACGGGGAATAGTGTGTGAGGCACGTGGACGGCGCTGTTCTCCACGTTTCTAGGACATAAGATCAGTGGTGGCCCAGGGAGGTAGCGGTGGGTGGGGGTCTGGAAGGCTACACGAAACCCGTCAGGCGCCAACGTTACAGCGCTCCCTTTCCGCTCCTAGTGGGTCGTGCGTGCTCCTCTGTCACGAGCGGGTTGACGCCTCAGCACACAGGTGGATTCTGTGGCTGCGTCTGCGGGAAACGCCAGCGTAGAGGGCACGGCGGGGAGTTCTGACCCACGGGTGTCCTGGACACTGACCCTGACCCTCCCCCCAGAGGTTCTGCTGTGTCTTTTCAATTCTGTCCGGCAGACGCCGACGTGCTTTCTGGCGCTGCGTGGACAGGCCACGGCTTGCTCCCTCCTGGCCTGCGGCTGCACAGCTGGGTTGTTGGCGGCTTTTGGCAAACCTAGATGGTTCCGAACGTTCGTGTGAGTACTGGTGTGGACACATGCCCCGGTTCCTCCTGGGTAGATACTCAGACGTCAGGTGGCTGGGTCCTAATGCAGGTGTGTGACTTATCCAATTTCTTAATTAAAAGGTAAATGACAGGGGGCGCCCAGCTGGCTCAGTTGGAAAAGCATGTTTGATCTTGGGGTCATGGGCTCGAGCCCCAAATTAAGAGTAGAGATTATTTAAATAAAACTTAAAATATGACAAACTGCAAAGGTATTTGGGAAAAACCTAACGAAGGGTTAAGTCTGTCATGAAATGAGTCAGTAAACTCTCATTAAGAAATAACAACGGACAATGGACACAGAGCAGCTCACACAATGCCACAAATCACGGGAGAGAGAAAAAGGAGGTCAAGCGGCTCTGGGCCCTAAGTGGACACCGTGTACACGCGGGGCCTCAGGACAAGTTCCGACCCTGGTCCCGCCCCTGCACCGCTGTGCGTTTGTTCTGTGCAAAGCTTTCTTTCCAAAGTGTTCACCTGTTTATTCCTAAAGGGAGAGCACTGAAAATGACCACTCCGACAGGTGGAGGATCGGTCCTGGCCGATCCCTAAGCAGCAAAAGATTTATTTTCCAGAAAAGATAGCGGTTTTCTGAATTCCCTAGTATTGTGATCATTTTCTACCTTTAGGAAATGATTCCAAGTTTCAAAATTACAACCGTAAATGATATTCACAGCAAAACCAATAAGCAGAAGAGATAGAATGTGGCACAAACCAGGCCTCCGCAGTACATGAAACATAGGTTCCGCCCAAAAAGACAGTTTGAACAGAGTTGATGTCAGGAGCCAGTTCTGTTAGGACGCTGGTCCTGGAGCCCCGTCCCCCCCATTTGCTAGACAGGCGTCAGGGGACAGACCGCGGGCGGGAGGCGAGTGGGGCGGGGCAGAGGGAGGACCAGGAAGATCTCTGCCATCTTAGTCTCAAAGCAAAGAAAACGCACTCAAACCTTGTTGGAGCCCGGCAGTCAACACTCAGGGGCTTCTGGGTACGACACACGTACACCATGTGTGCTCTGAACGTGCACACACACACCTTACGTGCGTTAAGCTACGCATACGCGATAAACGCTGGGGCACCTTGCAATGTGACAAGGAAAACACCCATTTTCTTAAAAAGAAAAAAAAAAGAGAGCGGGCGGGGTGGGGAGCAGAGAGACCAACGGGAAGAGCGTGTGGCGGCGCGCGGGCCTGCCCAGAAGCCCTCCTCACCTGATGATGTCCGTGTACTCCCGGTCCTTGCCTTTGCTCTCCTTCCACTTCCTGTACATCACAGAGGCATCCACGTTCGCCGGGGAGAAGGTGTTAGGTTCGTTGAGGAGGGAGATGACGCTTAGCAGGATGGTCCTGGGGGAGCACGGAGTCAACAGGTGCAGGTGCTCCCGGCCCCCCGGCCCCACCTAGGAGCTGGGCGACTACTCCCAGGCCCAAGAGTCACGGGGAGCTTCCGGACACCCTGAAGTCAGCACCGGCCCAACCCCGCGGGCGTCATCTGCCTGGACTTCTCACTGCCTCTGCTGGTCTCAGGCCCCAAGAACAGCAGGGTCTGACCCCCCAGACCATCTGCCTGCCCGCCCAGACCCCAGGACGAGACGTGTGGGGGCAGCTGAAGCTACTACACCTTTGTTCCACGTGTCCCTACGCCCGAGACACCCTGCAGGCCAGCCCACTCAGGGTGAGCAGCTCTGCCCTGAGAGGGAGGTAACTGGGCTTGGTGGGGGACTGAGGAAGGAGGGGAGACCCCCAGGACAGGCCGAGAGACTGTGGGAGGGAAGATACAGACCCAAGGCTCCCAGAGGCCATTTCTGCCGGTGGAAGGGGCAGGGGGCACCAAGAAATGCGAGGAGAGGCCACAGAATCGGTCCTGGGGTCCTGGGGCCCCAAGGAGGCCCCACAGGAGCAAGGGCAGGAATGCTGCTGGGGGACAAGGGTCCATCTGCCGACCAGCCCCTCACACAGGGCCTGGCCCAGCCTCACCTGACGTTCTGGGTGGGGTTCCACCGCTCTGAGGGCAGCTCCCCGCTCTGGGGGTCATCGACTGGGGGGTGGAGGATGGAGATGCACACATCCCCCGTCTGTGTGGGGACAGAGAGAGGGGTCAGCGCCACAGCACTGTCAGCAGGCAGTGCGGTGCCCTTCCCACTACCGGGAAGCGGGGAGCGGCCTGCCCGTGGGCTCACCTCATAGATGTTGGGATGCCACATCTTGGTCAGGAACCGGAAGGCCGGCGGGGAGTAGGGATAGTCGATGGGAAACTTGAGGCGTGCCTGGGGAGGGGCAGACGGCAGAGGCGCTCAGCCAGTGCCGGCCACTGCTTGGGGACTGTGCCCACCAACACACAAACAAGGATGTTAGGACAGACACCCCATCACGGGAGGGCCGCCTGAGCCGATCCTGGCCCTCACCCTGCTGCTGAGAAACAACTCCAAGGCCATTGTCAGCCCAGGCCTGTGGAGGAGCCAAGAGCCAGGCCCAGGGAGCTGTGCACCCCAGCAGGGCGGTGACTCCTAGGCCTCAGTTTCCAGGCTGTGGGGAAGATTAAAAATAGTTGTGTGTTCACTCGGCAATCATTCCCGACACCACTGTGGGCCGAGTCCTGTGGGAGGAGATGAGTCAGCACTGGACGGATGGGCTCTATGCCCACAAGTATCCACCACGGGGGGCCAGGAAGGTAGACGGGAAGGTCCTGGGGCAGCCTGCGGAGGGCCGCCTGCCCAGGTGGCAGAGCTGCTCAGGCTTCAGCAGGTGAAGGGGCTTTGTTTGCTTGTTTAAGCTCCAGCCCCAGACCCTGGGATGTCTGGCCTAGGATCCTGGCGGTGCTCCAGGCTCTTGGGGGCGAGCCAGTGTGCTGGGAGCCAAAGCTGGAGAATCACCCTCTTGGGCAGGGCACTTGGGGCATTTAGGAGAAGTCCCTCTGTTCTCAGTGACTGCGCTGAGGCCTGGGAGGCAGGTAACCAGCCAGTGACTGCAGAGCAAACCCAGAACTCAGAACCTCCCCTACGGGTTTCTAAGTGACGGCCCTGAGGACAGCTGTTCTCAAACAGCCACCAAGGCCCACCTCATCTCATTTCAGGCATCCCCAGAAATGACCTCACTACTGAGCAAACTGAGGCTCAGAGAAGGAAAGTACCCTACCCAAGGACACACAGCAGGTAAGGAAGGGGAGGAGGCTGCTTAACGGCACCTCTCTGGCACCCCTTCAGTACACCGCGTTGCCCAAAGCAAAGGCTCACTTGGGCTTAGAAAGGAAAAGGAAGGCACTGCAGGACGTGGCTGGGAAGTGACGGTGGCCCTCAGGCACTTCCCAGCCCGGCTGTTCCAGACTTGTTGCAGGAGAGGGCCTCCCACCCTGCCACGCCTCGGACAGGAGGATCAGGGTGGGTGGCAGCTGGGTCCCAGCTGGTTTCTTTTGAGGACACAACTTAGAGCAACCTATGGCAGATGTATTAGAAATCTAGCAGTGCCCCGTCCCCAGTCCATTCTTCTCCAGAAAAATGAGACAATCCCCCAAAACGCCAGTGTGGAGAGTCCACCCCCCAGTCCCTCGCAACCAGTTAGTGAGCAGAAATCAGAAGCCCACACCCTTTCCTTCCAGATCCTGGCGTTGCCTCAGGGTGGAACTCCACCTCAGGCTCAGATGGGAGCTCTCTTCCCTACAGCCTAAAGCACACAAGAGGCTGGGGGAGGGAGCTAGTTGAATCGTTAGGTGATCAACCCCAAATACGTCTTGGGTGCTGGAGGAGGCCGGACTCCTGATGCACCACTCAGCCCAGACCGGTCCACAACCCCAGCAGACCAGGCTGCTCCCTCACAGCCCCTGAGCAGGCTCAGCGAAAAGAGGAGCTCAAAGTGCAAACGCAGACATCTGTCCTGGAGTATCACCTGCCCCTCCCCCACAGCCTGGCCTAGCCCCAGGACTCAGCAGGGCTGTGGAGGGTGTTCCCAGGCCTCCGGCTCTTCCTCCCACTCCTCCTGCAGGCAGACCCCTCGCCCTGTCGCTCTGGCCCAAAGAGCAAAGCCCTGCAATCTGACAAGGGTCCTTCCAAGGCCACGCTCAGACGGTGAGGTCAAGAAAGCTGCCTGGGTCCTGGCTCAAATCCTCTGTCACACTAGTGGGAAGCACAGCCGGTCTCAGGCCAGCACCTCCTCCCTCCCTGCTCGGTAGCAACAACAAAACGAACTGCCCGGGAACAAACTATCACAGGGGACAGAGAAAGCGACCCAGAAGTGAGATTTGAGCCCCAACAGGCCAGCTGCTCAGCAAAACCTGAGAAAAGCAAGTTGGGGCAAGAGGGGGGCCCGAGGTTCTGAGGCCAGGGTCCGGGGTCCATCGGGGCGCTCTCTGAGGTGCGGCTCCCAGGGAGAGTGGAGGGTGGCAGTGATGAGTCTTGCCTCAACCTTCCCCAGAGAACAGCTTACATAAAGCTCCAGAGGAGGCCAACAGGGCCCGGCTCGCTGCTATCAGGAAGAGTGGCCGCTTTCCAAACAGGCCCCAGCTGGCAAGGACCCATCTGAGCCTTTGTTGGAACACAAGCAAGTGGCGGAGCAGCACCCCCCGCCCCCCCAGCGTGACCTCCCTCCTTCCCTTCCTCAACCCCGTACTCCCCAACAATAGAGCTTGCTGGGTCTGGGAAGGCTCTTTGTCTCCTCCGGGCAGGGGGCGGGGAAGGGAGCTGAGGGCCCGAGTCCGCCAGAGACTGAGATAAGCCCGAGCCCCCACCCAAACAGGCAGGCAGCGCCCCGAGCCCCCTCTCCGGGGGTCCAGCAGACCGGCTGGGAAGGCGGGGACCTGAAACTGCTTCTCAGGGACGGAAGGGGTAGCCGAGAGATCCACCAGCTATACCAAGGGCCGGGGCAGAGAAAGACGGGGTCCGCCGCGGGCACAGAAGCCCGGTGGGAACCGGGACTGCGAGCCGCGCGCTCACCTTGAAGTAGCCGCCCTCGTAGTAGGTGTTGGGGGGCCCGAAGATGGCCACCTCCCAGTTGTACAGGTCGCCCTCGTCCACCAGGGTCACCCGGAAGCCCTCCACCGGCTCCTCCTGCAGCCCCTTGAGCTCTAGCAGCAGCGCCTTCTGCGAGCTGGGCACCAGCGGCCGGGCCATGGCGGCGGCGGCGGCGGCGGGGCCCGGGGTCGGAGGCGCGCTGGGCCGCGGGGCCGCCGCGGGGGCGCGGGACGGGCCGGGCCGCGCGCCGGCCGGGGAGGCGCCGGGGCCGGGGCCGCCGCCGCCGCCTTCCTCCTCTACGCCGCCGCCGCCGCCGCCGCCGCCGCCGCCACTCGGGGCCCCTGAACGCTCCACTCGCTCTGGCACCGCCGCCCGCCCGGCGCTCGCCTCGGCCCGACCCGCGCACCCCGCCCCACGCTGCGCCTGCGCGCCGCCGCCGCCGGGCCCCGACCGCGCCTGCGCGCCACGGCCGGCCTCGGACTGCACCTGCGCGCCCGCCCGCGGGGCACGCCGGGAAGTGGAGTCCCCAACCCCGGCCCGCCGAGCGCGCAGGCGCGACAGCCGGGAGGGAGGGGGCCGAGCGCGCAGGCGCCTTGACGCTTCCCACCCCCGGGAGGCCGCCGCCGCCCCCCCGGCGCTTGGACGACCACCGCGGACGCCTCTGCGCTGGGAAGCGGGCAGAGCTGGGCTGCGTTGCCCAGACACGGGCCACCGGGGTTTTGGGGTCTTTTTTTATGACGTCCCAGTACGGGGCGGGGCCGGGGGCGGGGAATTGGGGAGGTGGGCCGGGGCGGCGTCCTCTGGCCGGGCAGGGACGGATGCAGGCGGATTCGCTTCAGGGGAGGGTCTGAGCAAGCGGAAAGGGCGGACCGGCCGGCCGAGGTGGGAGGCGGGAGGGTGGTGGTTAAGCGGTGCGTGGGATCCGCAGACCTCGTCTTCGATGGGCGATGCCTCAGTTTCTCGAGGTCGAGGTGAGGAGTAACCACCCTGCTCGATTCGGTCGGACGAGCTGGAATCCGGAGATGGGCAAGATGCTGCTCCCCAGAGAAGCTGGGAGATGAGCGCACCCCCGCTTTCAGCTTTCGTTTGGCAGTGTTGATTCAGCACCTGTCCTGGCCGATTTTCCTTTAGGGGCTTCCCATTCTTAGTCTCTAAGGTCTGAATTGGGCTGACCCCCCAATCCCTGGCTGTAGGGATGGGTTCACCCAACCAGAGCGCTCCTGGCCCCTGGCTGCACTGGGTTCCAGAACAGCATGTGGCTCAACCATCTGACTAGATGCGGCTCTGGGACTTTCTCTGAGAACAACAGGCTGGGGTGGCCAAAGTGGGGACCCGGCCTGGAGTTAGGGGGCCAGCTCATCACCACAAGCCCTACGAACAAAGGTGGCACTCTGGGATCCTGATGGCCCTGTGTGTGCCCCTGGATGCAGCCGCACTGACCTCTGAATGCTGCAGAGGTGCAAGCTGATAAATTACTTTCGTTCGTATGAAGTCAGTTTGACATGGGCCTCCTGTCACATGCCACAGAAGAGCCCTGCATTCAAAGCCAAGTTCTCCCATGACTTTGGAAATGGCCCTTAGATGCTGAGCTAGGTCTCAGTTTCTCTACCTGTAAAATGAGTTACATGAGATAATATTTGAAAGTGCTTTTAAAAATTAAAAAAAAAAAAGGGGGGGGGTGCCTGGGTGGCTCAGCTGGTTAGACATCTGAGTTCTGACTTGGGCTCAGATCATGATCTCACGGTTCGTGGGTTCAGGGCCCGCGTCGGGCTCTGTGCTGCCTGCCAGCTCGGAGCCTGGAGCCTATTTCAGAGTCTGTGTCTCCCTTTCTCTCTGACCCTCCCCTGCTCACACTGTCTCTCTCTCTCTCTCGGAAATAGATAAAACATTAAAAAATTTTTAAAAAATAGAATCTTAAGATGGGGAGCTTATTTTGGGTAATCCTGGGGGGTGGGCCCTGTGTAATTTACCCCACTCCCAAGGGGTCGTAGGACTTGTGGTGACATCATGGCTCCAGACCTCGGACCAGGTCCTTCCAGCTCAGCTGCCTCAGAAAACAGTCCCAGGGCTGCCTCTCATTGGCCATCCAGGAGTCACCTGCTGTTCCAGAAAGGGGCCATCTGAGGACACGGAGGAATCCAGCCAGTCCCCCAGACCTGGGTGGGCAGGGGGCTTCCACAGAGGCCACGAACTCCAGCGGAGCCCCAGGTTTGGGAGGTCAGCTAGGAGGCTCGTCCCAGATACGGCAGGCCCAGGGTGTCCTTGGGATGGCTCCGGAAGTCATAGGTAGGTGGTTGGCTCTCGAAGGCTGGAGCAGAGCAAGGCAAGGCGGGCAAGGGGGTGTTTCCAGAGGGGGAGGTTTGTAGTGTCCCGTGGTCCACACTGCGGTGAGGTCGAGGCCAGGTAAGGCCTTGTCAGCATCCCTGGGCTCTGGCAGAGGTCAAGCCAGGGTCATAACAACGGGACTTCTGGACCCAAGAGTGTGCTTGATTGTGACCCAGGGAGGCAGTGGCTGAGGCTGGATGGGGCAGGCACGTGGTCCTGGCTGGAACTGGCCTCACTCTATCCTGGGGCTCTGGAACACGAGCTGCCACAAATCAGCGCCTCCTGAGGCGCGGGGGCTGGGCTCTGTGCCCCTGCTCGTCACTCATTAGCCCCGCCTGCCCTGTGTGCAGCCCACGTGTGGGCAGGAGCCTCGCCCTTGTTCTGTGCCGCTGCCGCCAGGCCACCTGGTAGCTAGGTAGCAAACTCCCGGAGAGTTTCCTGGATGTGGGCACATGACACCAGCTAACACTTCTCAACCCTCCAGCTGCCCCTTGCTGCACAGTAAATGACCAAGACTTCATGGCTGAAAGCAATGTTTCGTTCGTGGATCTGCAGTAGGTGCTGCCAGTGGCCCTCTCTCCCGCCCTCACGGCTGCCGAGGGAATCGAGGGACTCTGTGAGCGCTGGGAGGCTGGGGGGAGTGGGCCAGGCCAGCCACCTTTTGTGACCTAGGCATGCAGACCGTGTAGCGTTACACAAGCCACTCAAGATTCAACAAGAGAGAACGCAGGTTTCACCTCTCGATCCGCCTTTTGAGGGGGGGAGTACGGATGTTCTGGAAGTGTGTTTGGGAAAACACGTACTCAGCGGCCACAACTCACTGGTTCACTGATCGCCCGGCCCATGCCGGGGGCTGGGGGGGGGGGGGGTGTGCGTGTGTGGACAGGAAACAGGGAGACAAGGCAGTCCTTGCCATCAGTAGCCTGTAAACGGTTTAAGCTCTGTTCCCACGGGGTCTCTCTCAATCAGAACAGGGGCTGTCCTGGGTCCCCTTTACCGGGGAGGCTGAGGCCGTGGGAGTGAAGTCACTGGCCAGCGACTGTTCTGGGCTGAGAATGTGACCCGGACTCCCTCCTCCTGCTCCCAGAGGAGTTCCTTGTGCAGGAAACAGTCCCCTGCTGGGGACAGGGTGCCGGCAGGCGCTTGGTGAGCAGCGACCAGGGAACCTCACAAGTGTGCAGGGGATGGAGGTGGTGGAGATTGTGGGTTCTGGAGTACGCACTGTGCTGGCAGGTAGGGTGACCCTTCATTTCTCTGGGCCTCGATTTCCCCACGAAGTCCAGGTGGTGGTTTACCTTCCTTGCGGGGCTCACACATGTCAGTTGTCCTCATCATCACTGTCATGGTTACCTGCCCAGCTGAACTGTTCCTCTGACAGCTGGGGAACCTGCGGCCAGGGAGGAACTGGTTGGGGGGGGCACTTGTGGACAGCAGGGCCTCCGGGGTCTCAGGGCTGTGGGTCCCAGGTGCCTCCCTGAGCAGCTGAGGCTGGAGCGACGTGGAGGTGAGGCAGGGGAGCGCGTACACCAGGTCAGCCTTGAGCGCAGACTTTATTACTGCCGAGGAGAGGGACCTTTGTGGGGGTGGGGGAAGGGGGTGCTCACTCTCTGGGACCCTCGACCTCGCCTCTGAAGGCGCTGGGGCATGATTCCAGGTTGGAAGGCGGGTGTGGGGAGGGCTCCCTGCACTCGCACTCCCCCTGCATGCAGGGACCCCCCAGTTCTGGTCCCAGATCTGCACTCTGCCCAGTGGCAGGTGGCTCCCACCTCGAGGTGCCTCCAGCTGCCTGGGTGGAGGGTACAGGGCAGACGTGTGGTTGCTCAGCCCACCGGCTTGACCTTGGCTATGAAGAGGGCGGCAGCCTTCTCCAGGAACTCCTCCCGGGTCATGGGGGAGCTGGGCCGCCGAGCCACCAGGGCGCGGTCCATGGCCAGTGCCAGGCTGTCGGGGCCCAGGCGAGAGCCGGCCTCCAGGAAGCGGGCCGGCGTGGCAGCCCCGTCGCGCGCCTGCAGGGCCCCCTCCAGGGTGTCCAGCACGGCCTGGCCCACGCGGCGGTCAGCCACGGCCAGGGCGGGGTCCTCCAGCAGCTGGTAGAGGGCGCCGGCCCGCGCCACAAACTCCAGGAGCACGAAGCAGGTGAGCATGCCGGCGCGGAAGACGTCCAGAGGCACGGCCTCGTGGTCCCGGCACTGGATCTTGCGCAGCAGCGGCGCCACGACCTCCTCGGGCGCCTCCCCATCCCGGCAGATGCGCTTGAGCAGCTCACTGTAGGTGCGCCCGTCCAGCCCTGGCTTCTTCTTGCGCCCGCTGGCGCTCAGGCACTCATAGGCCACGCCAACGTTGTTGTTGAAGGCCGTCCTGCGGGAGGACAGGAGTGTTGGGCCAGCGGAGCAGAGCCCGGCACAGCCCTTGGACGCCTCCCCCACCCGCCGGCCCCAACCTCCCGGCTCCCATTTATCTCCCTCCAACAAACCAGGCCTGGTCGAGCCCCAGGGCCTTTGCACACACTGTGTGCTTTGCCTGGAGTGCCCTTCCCCTGGGTCTCCCCATGGCTCCTCCAGCTCCTCTTGAGTTTTTACTAAAATGTCACCTTTTCTGTGGGGACCACCCCTGCCTCCTCTTTTTCTTCATGGCAGTTACCACCATCCAACTCAGCATAAGATGTCCCAGTGAGGCGTCATGTCTTTCGGAATGTCAGCCCAGGAGCCCCAGTGCCTAGGGCACTGCCTGGCACACAGCAGGTGCACTACAGATATGTGCTGAGTCACCTGGTGGGCATCGCCCCACAGGGCCCTCCCCACAATCACACTTACACTTATGGGGTAGTCACTCCCGGCCAAACGCGGAGACTAGTGTTTCACACGGGTTAACTTATTCCACTCTGCTGCAGCCCCACGGGCCAAAAGTAGGCAAACCACACCTGTGCGACAAATCTGCCCCCTCCCCCCGCCTATTCTGTAAATAAAGTCTTATTGGCACGTGGCCTCATGACGCGTTGCTTGTGGTTGCTGCAAAGGCAGAGCTGAATGGCTGCCACGGGGACTGATGCATGAAATCGCCGGTACAGGAGGGGCTGGCCCTGCTCTCCTGGCTGTGCTGGGGGCTTCGCGAGCTGATCGGCGAGCCCGGTGTGGGCTCAGGGGGCACCCGCGTGGCTGCTTAACCCTGTGTCTCACTCCCTCACGGGATTAGCAGCCTAGCGCCTGGACCGTGGCCCAGTGCTCCCGTGGCTGATGGCCCGTTAGCATCTCCACCACGACCAGTAGGTACTGAGGCTCAGTGCCGGCTCACGTCAGGCCAAGGATCCCAGAGAGGAGGGGGCCGGCCAACCCTGAGGTTCACACTCATCTTCTCTAGGAGCCCTGCCCCATGGCGAGGGGAGGTGCAGTTACTCCACTCCCCTCCTGTGTGACCCGGGCACGTTGTCTCACCTTTCTACGGGCCAGCAAGCAATGGACCTCAGCAAATGCTGGCCCGTATGCAGTGGGTGCTCAGTATGTGCTGGCCACCATGGCCATCACGGCTGCACAGTGTGGGGCTTCTGGACGGATGCGCTGACCCAGTTAGCTCTGTGGATCAGAGCCCCATTCCAGAGGAGGAAACCAAGGCCCAGGGGCTACAGAACAGTAGCCTGGGGGAGGGGAGGTCTCTCTCCCAGCTGGGACTCACTTCTCCATCTGTCTGGCTACAAACCGCTTTCTCTTCTCACTCATGGGGCTTCCCGATGGGCTGGAACGGACGGTCAGGGAGACCACGCCTGGGAAGCGCTGTGGGTACCGTCTGTCGGCGCTCGCTCCTTTATCACGACTCACCCGCGGTAGCTGCTGCTGCCTCCAACCAGCCCCGTGCAGGAGCCTTCCTCCCCCCCACCTCGCATTTGTCTTATTTTTGAGAGAGAGAAAGCACGAAAGTGGAGGAGGAGCAGAGAGAGGGAGACAGAGAATCCAAAGCAGGCCCTGCGTTGTGAGTGCAGAGCCCTACGTGGGGCTCTAACTCACAAAATGTGAGATCATGACCTGAGCCAAAATGAGCTGAAATTGAGAGTGGGCCGCTTACCGATCGAGCCCCCAGGGGCCCCTGCGGGAGCTTCAGGGCCTTGAAACATGATCTCCCCCCACCAGGAGGAGAAAAGGCTTGGGGGGCCCACTGTGAACGAGCCTAGCAGTTGCTGGTGCCCCAAGCAGCTAGCTATCACTGCGTAACAAACCGTCCCAAGCCCAGCAGCCTGAAACGGCAGGAAACATTTATGGCCTCAGTGTCTGTGGGTCGGGAACTGGGCAGTGGCTCAGGGTCTCTCTCAACGCTGCCATCAGCATCAGGGTCCCTTGAAGGCTCACACACCTGCACCCTGGCACCCCGGCCCATGGGGTCTCAGGGTCACGGTGCGCCCTCCCCACGCAGCTGCCCCCTTCTGACATGTGGGGGGCTCTGCAGGCCAGCTACCCCCCTACCCTGAAATGAGGAGTCTTCACCACCATGTGTGTGGAGCTACGCGGCCAGGTGTCCCCGTGGTCTGCTCACTGCCGCCGTGCTTGGGGAAACTGAGCAAGAGTCCGTGAGCACAGCCCCTCGAGGCCCCAGCCTTGTGGTGTGAGAGGCAGTCCTTCGTGTCAGGGCTGTTTGTCACTGCCGCATGACGCGGCCTCTCCTGACTGACGCCAACGTGGCCCAAGACTCCAATTCCCTCGAGCGAGTTCACTCCTGCCCAGAAATGGTGGCAGCCTGGCGGGAGGACCCCACCCTGGGGTCAGGAGAATGAGGGTCCTAACGCCTGCATCGCATGGCTCTCACGAGGATGGCAGGGTGGAATTCGTGGCAAGTACTTAAAACAGTGCCCTGCACGTGGGAGGCCGGTTCTGCGCTCAGCATGGCCATGCCCAGGGCTGTTCAGGTGCCTGTGTGTCTTACCCTCCTGGCCTCTGGGGCAGGAAGACACGCTAACAGTTAATTGATTATGGCTCCTAACAGTTAATTATGGCTCTGGGCAGGGTGCTGAGGAAGGTGACACCCAATCTCTAGGGCACTGGCCTCACGGCAGCCCCTCCCCACCGCCGCCACCCAGCCCGGCCACACACAAGGGCTCCATCCACGTCACAGTAAAGAGTGTGTTTGTTTTAAAAAGATGTGTATGTCATGTAGAGTATCTCCAGAAGGAGACATGGAAATATTTCGCTTTAGACCAGGGGTGATTCTGTCCCCAGGTGACTCCTGGTGACCTCTGTGGACACTTCTGGTTGTTACCACCGGGTAGCTGGAGACCAGAGACAGTACCCAGCCACCCCAGTGCCGGCCCTGGGGCCCCTGCCCAGACCTGACCCTGGCTCTGCCCCTTAGTGGCCACACGTCCCTCAGCAGGTCTCATAAAGGTTGTCTTGTGCTCCTGGGGACTTGAGGTTGGCAGGGGGGTGGCCGATTAGACACCGCTGCCACCACCACCAGTCCAGGTGGCCAGCACTTCTGATTTTGCAAGACACAGGACAAGGGGATCTTGGACGACTTCTTCCCAAACCTTTCATGCCGACGACAGCCCCAACCCGGCCCAGTCAGCCCATCCGCACTGGGGGGAGCTGCCCCGCTTCAGAGGCAGGGACTGGCCAGGCCTGGCTTCTGCTTTTGGCCCGTCCAGCAAGGTTCAGGGGCTCCTGACTGCACGGTCTTCTGCGCTGGCCCCATGTCTGGGGAGCCCAGGGGAGCCCCGGGGCCAGCGGCAGACACGCCCTTGGTCGCCGCACCCTTGGTGCCCCTGCTGCTCCAAGCTGCCTCCAGCCAATGGCTCCCAGAGCCCCGGCACTGCAGTGCCCAGAGTCCCCCCAAAATGCATGTCTATCCAGAACCTGTGAGTGGCCTTATTTGGAAATACGTACAGTCTTTACAGAGGTAACTCACTCAGGATGTGGAGAGGAGATGAAGTAGCTCTAAACCCAAGTCCGCAGAAGAGAAAGGACAGAGACACAGAAGACGAGGGAGGCTGACCCTGGAGGGATGAGGGACACCTGGGGACCCCGGAGCCAGAGTGGCAGGAAGGACCCTCCCCTGGAGTCTCCAGAGGGGGCACTGCCCTGGGTCACCGACACTTGATCTCAGACTTTTGTCCTCCAGAACCATGAGACAATAACTTTGTGTGTGTGTGTGTGTGTGTGTGTGTGTGTGTGTGTGTGTGTTTATAAGATTTTATTTTTAAGGAATCTCTTACACCCAACATGGGGCTCGAACTTACAACTCTTGAGATCAAGAGTCAGGTGCTCTACCAACTGAGCCAGCCAGGTGCCCCAGATATGCTGTTTTAAGTCACTAAGTCGGTGGTAGTTTGTTACAGCAGCCACGGGAAGGAGTAGAGCCCTCCTGGCCCTAAACCCAACCGACACTTCGCAGCCCTCATCTACAGGCCACTGGGCGAAGGGCCTCTGCCAGTGCACGAAGCCTCTGTGGGAATTAGGAAAAGGCTCTGCAAAAAGCCTTCTTTTCAGTGTCCTCACTTGTGACCGTGTATAGGTGAGGGGCTCAAGCAGCGCTGAAGAACTGTACATGGTGGCCCTGCCACTGACGACTTTTTCTCTTTGGAAGATGTCCCAGGATGCCATTCTCTTCTGGTTCCCGCCTTCATGTCTGGTTGGCCTGATCATGCTTTCTTACGGGCTCTCCGGGGCTGGGGCTCCAGCAAGGTTGGGTCCTGGGCTCCTCTGGGCTCTCCTGACGCCCTCCCATCTGGGCCGCAGACCCGCCTGTCTACCCTCCAGCTACAAAGTTCTCCCGGCGCCGACTTAAGAGTCCCCGAGCAACCCCGCACACTTTCCCCAAACCAATGATCCCCCATCTCAGCGGACGGCCCATGGGCTACCTGGGACTCCCTTCCCACCCCAGCCCCTGCAGACCTTCAGGGCACATACATGCTCTTCTCAGATGCCCCCCCCCACACCCCTTCCCACATCTGGGACCCCTTCCCACACCTGGGACCCCTTCCCAGCTTCTCTGTGCTGTGCGCTCGGCCTGTACCCGTGACTCTCCTGGGAGGCTGCCCAAAGGCGGGCAGGCGCCCGACACACGTGGGGGCCTCCTGGAGGTCAGGCTTGCGCACTCTCTTGCTTGGCTTCCACTCCCTTCCTGGGTTCTTCTGGAAGCACTCCCCTTATAAAATCACCCACGCATGGATGCTTGCCTCAGGCTCTGCTTCTAGGGACCTCTCTCGCCTCATTTTTTAAAAAGTGGGTGGGCTGCAAGGGGAACTCAGCATCTGCGGAAAGGCGTCACAACACACGAAGCCGGCCAGAACTACCGGCGCCCCCCGCCCCCCACCCGCGGTCCCGGGGCACCCGCGCCGGGGGCCGTGCGGCACAGGGCCCAGCACGCCCGCGGGCAGCAGGCCCCGCCCGGCCCCGCCCGGCCCCGCCCCGCACCTCTGGGAGTGGTGGGCCAGGCGAAGGTGCCACAGCGCGCGGCCCAGGCGCTGCTGCTGCAGCAGGAGCTGGCCCGGGGGCTCCCCGGCGCCGCCGTTTGCGGGCGAGCGCAGGCCCATGTTCTCGAAGTAGTGCGCCAGGAAGGCGATCGGTTCCTCGGGCCGCGCCTCCAGCACCTTCAGCAGAGCCGCGCGCAGCATCTCCGTCGCGCCGACCTGCCGCAGGAAGTCCTCCTCACTCTCGGCCGCCGCTGCCGCGCGGGGCGCCGCCGGCCGGCCGCTGTCGGAGAAACTGGCCGCGGGGGCCGCCGGCGGCCGCCGCTTCTCCACTGCCGCCATCTTCGCTGAGGGCAGCGGTACCGGAAGCGCCGCCGTGTTCCACAGCGCGCTGGCGCCCGGACGGCCATCTTGGTTAAGGGCAGGGGGGCGCCCGGATCCCGCAGGACGACTCTGGCAACTAACTGGCGCGATCCACTTCCCCTCCCGGGTTTTAACCGGCACTCTCCCTCCGGTTCCGCGTCACGCGTGCTGGATCGCTTTATACGCTTAGGGTGAAACCTGATTTTTGCCAGACTCCAAGATGGCTCTCTAAGAAGGGCATGGCTTCTGGCCTGAAGCTGGCTCGCTTGCCATCTTGGTGACGGGCGAGCCCTTCATTAGCACGGTCCCCTAGCAACCGGGCTCCTCGGTCACCGGTGAAGCCGGCGGAGCGTGTGTGGGATGACTCCGACTCCGGGGCTGGGCGCCGCCCCCGCCCGTTTTCCGATTTGCCGCTGCCTCTGTGCTCAGCCTGGCCTCAGCCTAGTCCAGTCTCCGCCTGAGTTTCTGGCCCACCCGGCGGAGAGAGGTCCCCTCTCCCCGGCAGCCGCCGACCAGGGTGGGTGAGTGGGTGGGCCAACTACGGCCTCCGTCTCCCCGCCCCATGCTGTTACGTCTCCTCGCCACCAGAGGGCGCACACCACAGCCCCCGGAGCTCTGAACTCCCGCAGCTGCGCGGCGCCGCAGGCGGAGTCCTCGGCATCCACGGCCGTTCTTTCACCTGCTGATCGCATTTCCAGCCTCTTCCTCGCCTTTCCCCCACCCCACCGACTTAGTCCCCAAGCGACCCCAAGAGCGAAACAAAATGCTCTTTAACAAGCCACTTCTGTGTCTTTGCTCGCGCTCCTCCCCCCACCCCACCCCACGCCCCGCACCCAACGCCTGTCCCCACGTGTTTTGAGGACTCCCAGTTATTCTCAAGTTTCAGGGTTCCCGCATCCAGGGGAAGGCGGAACCCACGCTCCCTGCTGCTCCCTTTCCCCCAGCCCCGGCCGAGTGGGGGCGGGGCGCCTGTCCACCCCCACCTCCCGCGGAGCCGCCAGGGCAGAGGGGGCTGGAGCTGCGCGGGAGATCCCAGCACCCCCCGAACGCCGCAGAAGCCACGGAGGTCAGACCACGTGCTCTTTATTCCCCGGCTCTGGACCACTGCGGGGCGGGTCCCCGGGGGTCCCCCGAGGGGAAGCTCAGATGCCGACCGTCAGGGTGGGCAGGTCACGGTCAGCTCTCAACCGTGTAGGATCCAGAACCCTGCAGACGTCCTCTGGCTACAGCTGAGTGGAAGGCCACGGGTGGGGGGCGCTGCCGGTCCTCCTCAGTCAGTCCCCGCGCGGCGGGGGGCCCGGAGGGGCTGCCGGGGTTTGGCGGTCAGCCCGCAGGCCTGCAGCGTTTCCACAGACGACGGGTGAGGAACGCCAGGAAGAGCAGCCCCAGCGCCACGCTGCCCACCCACAGGGCTACGGATGCTGTCGGGGGACCTGGAGAAGGAAGTGTCAGGAGCTCTGAACACCTCTTGGCGGGTTTGGGGGAGAAGCTTAGTAGAATCTGCTGGGGCCTCCACATTTACTGAGTTCCCTGAAACTTTACAAAGGACTTCACAGTTTAGAATGTCTTGTGAAATGTACAAAAGCTGCTGGACTATCTAAAGGACTTTGGAGTGAATCTTTTGAAAGGCACATAGGACCTTGTAGTCAGAAATGGGCTGTCCAGTGAGGTGGCCGCCCACCACGCCTGTGTTTGAAATATGGCCGGTCTGAATGGAGAGTGCTGTCAGCATGAAACGCACACCACGTTTTGAGGACTTAGTTTGGGAAAAAAAGAAAAGAATGTAGGATGTCTCATTTATACTTAATGTGGCCACTAGAAAATCTGAAATGACCTAAGTGGCTGTATTCTATTCTATGCGCTGTTGTGGGCTATAAAGTTTATAGAGTTTACAGAGTGCTGTGAAATCGACAGTCCCTTAAATGTACAGTCCTCGCACTGCCAGGTAAGTGTGAGCTTACGCTGGGGAAGCCCACGGGACAGTTTGTGAAACTGAAGCTGGGTAGGACCATTCCTTGTCTAAGGTCTTGACACAAGGCTTCTCTCCCTCTGAGGCTCCCCCAGCCCCCTCCCTAGCCCCCAGAACTCACAGATTTCAGGGACCAGGTAGAGGCTGGCCATCTGTCCCCCTGGGTCCAGGCGACACTGAAACCAGCCTTCAGGGTTGCACCTGGCCCACAGCACGCTCAGCCAAGCCAGGGCCCCAGCCTCCCGCCTCTCGTAGGCTTCAAGACCCCCGGGGGCCTGGGTCCAGCTCACCGACAGACCAGGGCCACAGGCTGCCTCACACAGTAGCTCCAGACCCCCCGGTGCCGGTGCCTGGTGGATCTCAGGGCGACAGGGCCTGCTGGAGCTGTTCACCCCAGGACTCCGGGGGCTGTGGGTGGAGCTCAGCTCTGGGGCGGCCTCTGGGGAGGTCGTTACAGGGGGCTCCCGGGAGGTCAGCCAATGCAGGACTGGAAAACAGGGGGATTGTTTTTTCTCCTGCCCCGGGCCCCCTCTCCTGCCTGCCTCTCCATTTAGACCACAGGGTTCGACCAGAGCTGTTGAAGCCCCATCCCGGGCCCCTTGGGCAAATGGAGGGGTATCGCAGGGCCAGGGTCTGTCGTGGTCCCCTCCCCACTCCGAGTGAGCTTCTGAACCTCTGCACCTCAATTTCCTCAGTGGCAAAGGAGGTGAGAGCCACCCATCCTTGGGGTGCCATGGGGAGCGATCAGAGTGTGGGCTTCGGGAGTACTGGATTTTATAAATTATAGGACTAGTAAGTGGACAGAAGGCAAGGTGAAGGGGTGCTGGAGCTTTCTGGTCTGTTCCTTGTGTTGGATATGGGAGGCCAGGCTCCAGGAGGGGTTTGTACATCTTACCAGAAAATATCTTTCAAATCCAGTGGCCTCTCTGGGTGCCCTCCCACCACCCCCTCCCTGTCCCGACCCCTTCCAATCGATTCCCCTGGGAGCTCCCTTGCTCTAAACCCACCCTGATGACTCCAAGTGCAGTAACATGAGTTTCAGGGTGTCTTGCTGGAGAAGGGATTTGTGCTTTTTAAGTGAGAGGCTGCCAGGGACTTCATGATGTAGGCAGGGCCCATCCCGTAGTAGACATGCTTGTTAAATTAATAATGTCTGAGATGCACTGAGCACCTGCTGTGTTCTTAGCCCCAGTTAAATGTTTTCATTTGTTCATTCATTCAGCAAGTTTTTACTGTGTACCTACTATGTGCCAGGCACCATGATTTCATCCGTCCATCCATCTGTCCATCCATTCATTCAGAATGTATCTTGAATGCTTACTATGTGTTGGGCGCTGTTTTAGCCACTGGGGACATAGCTGTGAATAAAACATATTCCTATCTAAGGGGCGCCTGGGGGGCTCAGGCAGTTAAGCGTCCGACTTCGGCTCAGGTCATGATCTCACGGTTCATGGGTTCGAGCCCCGCGTCGGGCTCTGTGCTGACAGCTCAGAGCCTGGAGCTGCTTCAGATTCTGTGTCTCCCTCTCTCTCTGACCCTCCCCTGCTCATGCTGTCTCTCTCTCAGAAATAAATAAAACATTAAAAATTTTAAAAAAAATTCCTGTCTCAGTGAAGCCAACAATGGGGGAGACAGACAATGGAAAAAAATTGAGAGAAAATACCAGGATGCCAGATATTGATAAAAGGTGTCAAAGAATATATAATAAGTCACATGGCCTGTGTGTGTGCATATGCATGTGTGTACACATACATATATAAGGGGCAGTAACCCGATGTACACATACATACGTAAGGGTGCTTTGACCCTTGAGACAGGTCAGGAAAAGCCTCACTGGGAGGGCAACCTGAGAAAAGTGAGTGATGGAGCAATGGACAGAGCTGGGGGAAGAGCATTCCCAATGGAGGGTGGAGTATGTGTAAAGGTCCTGGGGCAGGACCCGTGCCTGGCCTCTCGGAGGAGCAGCTGGGAGGCTCATGTGGCTGGAGTAGAATGATGGGGGAAGAGGGAGGAGGTGACATCAGGTCATTCAGGGCCCTGAATGCAGGGAGGATATGGTTGTTTTTTTGGTTTTGTTTTTATCCTGAGGGTGGGAGTCCTGGAGGACCGTGGGCAAAGCCGGACGGATCTCAGAGGGTCTGACCCAGGGTAGGTGCTCAGTAAACCAACTGAATGACTGAATAAATGAGGAAGGAGCATCGCTCTGGTGGCATTGATATCCCCACCTGCCATTGGAATTGTGACTGGTCCACACAGGGACACAGCAGGGGAGGGGAGGAGCCAGGATTCCGGAAGAGCCCCCTGGGCTGCACTCGTCAAGGCCCAGAGGAGCGGGGTGGTGTGACTTCGCCTACTCCCTGGGAACCCCGAGTGCAGGCTGTCCAGAACCCGGCAGACTCACCTGGAATGGGGTGCTGGTGGCTCAGGTCCACTCCAGGCAGCTTCATGGCCGCCCGGCAGTGGAGGGCAGCTGGGGCGGGGGTGCCCAGCGGGGGGAGCAGCCAGCGCTCGGTCACTCGGAAGAGCAGGTCCTCACCTTGCTGGGGCTCCTCCTCCACGTCCCGGCCCAGGGCCTGCACCCCCTCCAGTTCTCGGCCCCCCAGGAGCAGGGACAGGGAGAGGGCCTCCGGGCCGACGGGTGTGACATTGTGGGCTGTGCAGGCCACCTCCTGGGCCTGCTTGGCCACCAGGACTACGGGGGAGACAGTCAGCTGGGCTGGGAACGCTGCGGACAGAGGGTTGGAGCTAAGTGGGGCCCCGGGGGGGGGGCTTGAGGGGGTGTGGGGGCTGCTGGTGAGAGGGTCAGGGGAAGACCCAGCAGCTACAGCTTGTATGTTGAGAATGTAAGATGCTGGGGCGCCCGGGGGGCTCAGTTGGTTAAGCGTCCAACTGTGGCTCAGGTCATGATCTCACGGTTCGTGGGTTCGAGCCCCGCGTCGGGCTCTGTGCTGACAGCTCCGAGCCTGGAGCCTGTTTCGGATTCTGTGTCTCCTCTCTCTCTGACCCTCCCCTGCTCACACTCTCTCTCTCTGTCTCTCTCTCTCTCTCTGTCTCTCAGCAATAAATAAAAATAAAGGGAGAGAATGTAAGATACTGAAGAGGGGTCTAGAGCAGTAAGGGTGGGAGTCAGGTGGGGGGATGGGGTGGGGGCGAGGAGAAGAGGGAATGGATTCCTGAGTGACCCAGGCTGAGCTGATGATGGCTTGGCGGGGGTGGGGGGTGGGGGGTGGGGGGGTGGGAGGGTATGGCTGGGCAATCTGGGAAGGCTTCCAGGAGAAGGTGGTATCAGGACAGAGGTAAGGCAGGGCTGCTGGTTGGCGGGAATGTGCAGAAGCGACAGGGGGTGGGGGTGGGAGCTCACCGAACACCAGGACGTGCACGGTCCGCTGGAAGGTCAGGTCCCCGCAGGAGCCCACGCACACGCGGGTGCCCGCCGAGGACAGGGACGCGTTGTGCACGGAGAGGACGCTGCTGCCCGCGGCCGAGTGCACGGCGCCCAGGCTGGTGTCCAGGCCCCGCCACCGCACCGAGGGGACCCGGGGGCCGGCGCAGGCCAGCCGGCAGGTGAGCTGCCGCGACCCGCCCAGGGACACCGCCACCACCGGGTCTGGGGGCTCCACCTCCAGAGGCCCACCTGCGGGCAGAGCGCGGCTCAGCCCTGCCAACCCCCCCCCCCCGCCGCGGACCCCCTCCGCCCTCCGCCCTGGGGGCCTCGGCAGCCCCCCCCCCGCCGCGGACCCCCTCCGCCCTCCGCCCTGGGGGCCTCGGCAGCCACCCCCGCCGCGGACCCCCTCCGCCCTCCGCCCTGGGGGCCTCGGCAGCCCCCCCTCCCCCAGCCCCACCCCGCGCTCGCGTCCCCCTTCGGCCCCAGCCCTCCTCTCTCTCCTCCACTCGCCCCGACGGAGCCCCTCCCTGGCTCACCGCGGCCTCGCTGGAGGAGCCCCAGGACGACGGGGAGCAGCAGCGCGAGGCTCGGGTCCATGCCGCCGGCTGGGTCCCCGCCCGCCAGGGTCGGGCTTAAATAGTGCTGCCCGCTCCTTCCCGCCGCCTCCTCCAGCTGGTCCCCGGGGGCTTCCCGAGGGGGTTTCCCGTCCTGACCCCCCGACCCTGGAGGCGACAGCGAGGCAGGGGCAGGGGGCCAGAGACTGGGGGCGGGGGGGGGTACCTCGCAGCCGAAGGCAGAACAGACGGGGCGGGAAGGGCTGAGCGGACTCGTTTGAGAGGCCGGAAGACCGGAGGCTGGAACGGGCGGGTGGCAGTGAGGCCAACTGAATGGAAATCAGAACCAGGCCCGGTGAGGCTGGGGGGGCGCGGGGGCGCGGCCGCGAGCAGACCCCTCCCGCAGGGAGTGCAGAGACGGGTGGGGGGGTGGTTCTCCGGGGTGGGGCCTCCTGGGAGCCAGGGTCTCTGGGGTGCGAGTCACCTAGGGGTGGGGTGGGCTCCTGGGGGGGCGGGAGTCCCATGGGGGTGGGAAGGCTCCTGGGGGAGAGGGGCCTCTGGGGTGGGGTCCTCTGGGAGTGTAGCCTCCTGAAAGAAGGGCCCTTCAGGATGAGGATCTTGTGGGGATGGTGGTCACCTTAGACGTGAGGGTCTCCTGGAGGTGATGGAGCTGAGACCCTAACACATGCCTCTGAGCTCGTCCCCCCTCAGGTAAGACAGCGGAGGCAGCTGGGAGCCTGGGACCTCCCGGCTGGGCTCCCCGCGGGTGCTGCGATGCACCGGGAGGCCTGGGAAGGGACCCTGGCCAGGCTCCCCACTCACGGCTGCCGTCAGTGCGGCCTGCCCCTCAGCCTGGCCTCCTTTCTCCGTCGTTCGCAGCCATGCGCCACCCAGCACCCGGAGTGACACCCTTCTCAGCACACTGACTGGTGCAGCAAGGCTGCCTGGGGCCTAGAGGGAGAGCCCTTGCCGTGGCTGGAGGCTCGCAGGGTCCCGCAGCCTCAGGCACTCGGCAGGGCTGTGCCTTCACCCTGTTCAGTCTCTGCCCAAATGCTGCCTGCTCGGGCCTCCCCACCCAGCTTCACCCCCGCCTCCCAGTGCATTTCCTTGTGGCCCTTAATGAAGTCTTGTGGCTGAAATCACATTTTCCTTTTACTGGAGGTGGCTCTTGTCCGCTGTGGCCCCCTCCCTGGGACCCCAGACCCCACCCACAGCAGGCATGCGGGGAAGAAAAGAATGGAGGGGCCCTGGTTTGCCTCGGGCTGACCTCAGGGTGGCTCGTGCCTCGGTTTCCCTGGCAGTGATGTGTCGATGAGTCTCTAGCCCTGCGCCCGTGTCTTCTCAGCGTCTTAATTGCCAGAGGCGGAAACGCGGCGCAAGAGCAGGGACTGGCGGCACAGGGGGAAACTGAGGCATCAGTGAGGTGAGGGTCCAAATGTGGGGCTCAGACTCCTACCTTCCTCGGTCCCCTCCCCCTCCCAGCCCTGTGCCGGGAAGGCCGGCACAGGAAGGTGGACTCCGAGGTGCGGCCCTCCCCAGGCCGGAGGCGTGGGCCTTTCTCGGGAAGCTGGACTCTTAACCCAGGCAGGGGGCAGTGGGCCTGGTGAATGGGCCTCTTCCCAGCCCCTGACCCTGCTTCCTGCCTCCCTCCCCGCTGAGGCCTCTCGAGGGTGTGACCGAGCTCTCTGGGCTGCACCCCCCCATCCATCACCAGTGCTCCGTGTGCTCGGTCCAAGCTCCAGGCTCTCTACCTGTGTGGGTGACAGACCTTCACACCCAGGGGCACTCACAGCTCTGATCGCTGCTGATGTGGGTGCCCAGAGGGAAGGACGGGTGGGCTGATGAGACAAAGAGGGTTCTGGGCAGAGGTGAGGAGGACTTGGAACCCGGGGGCTGGGGGAGAGCAGGGAGGAGGAGGGGAAGAGAGGGATGGGGCCGGGGCCTAGGGAGTGGGGGGCTCTGGGAGCCCAGGACCCGCACCAGCGGGGACTGAACCGCATCACCTGCTTGCATCTGGGATGTCAGGTCTCCTTGTTAGGAAGCCGGCCAAGCCCACGGAGCCGCCTGGGTGGGGACTGAGGTCCTCCCTCCCCATCCCCCCGCCCCCAACCTGAGCTTCCAGCAGTGCTTGCCCGCAGCTCTCCCCTCTTCCCGGCATTGGCCCCCCCAGAAGGACGTCCTCAGTGGCCTGGGCAGGAAACCTCCTCCCCATGGAGGGTCCCAGCCCCCCCTCCCCATGGAGGGTCCCGCCTCCCTCCTTCCCATGGAGGGTCCCAGCCCCCCCTCCTCCCCATGGAGGGTCCCAGCCCCCCCTCCTCCCCATGGAGGGTCCCAGCCCCCCCCATGGAGAGTCCCAGCCCCCCCTCCTCCCCATGGAGGGTCCCAGCCCCCCC
>NW_024080936.1:124897-172512 GCF_003009895.1 Hyaena hyaena | reverse complement strand
TCCTCCCCATGGAGGGTCCCAGCCCCCCCTCCTCCCCATGGAGGGTCCCAGCCCCCCCTTCCTCCCCATGGAGGGTCCCAGCCCCCGCAAGACATGTCGTCCTGGCCTCCACCTTCCTACGACAGCACCAGTGCTCTGAGCGGGGACTGGCTTCCTCAGAGGGGACCCAGGGGACACCAGCTTGCCCAGTCCCCCAGAGATGCCCATTCTCTTCAGGGACCCCCTTCCCGCCTGGGCTGGGCCAGCTCCACTCACTGCTACTACCGGTCAGTGGGGGGCTCACAGCTCTTTCTTTGAGGTGGGCTGGAGCCATGAAGGCAGGGTCTTTTAGGGTCCCTCATCTTGCTCCAGTGCTGGAGGACCCCAGACCTAGTATGTGCCCCCCCCCACTTCTGTGGGGTCTCAGGGATGGTGGAGGGAAGGATATGGAGGCTGTGAACAACCCTTTAATAAATACCCACATGGAAGGCTCTAGAGGGCTGGAGAAAGGGCCCTGAAGTTGCCTGGCTAAGCTAACCAAGGGAGCACAGGGAAGGGTGACTCCCAGGGCACCAGAGTGGGGGCCAGAGCCCCAAGTAAATGATGAACCCTCAATGCCCATGAAGACAACATCGCACAGCGAATCTCTTTCTCTGTAAAGCTCAACCCAAAACTGGTGGTGCCCAGGTAGCTGTCCCAGGGCTGTTAGAGCCTGGGGTCTACACCCCCCTGAGCCCTTGTGGCCTGGCTGAGGACCTGAGATCATCAAGGGAGCAGAGGCTTTGGGCTGTGACATCTGATTCAGACAGACTGGATGGAGGCCCCTGGTGGGGGGTGGGGTCGGGGTGGTCTGCAGAGGCCCGATGTCCCTGGGGGCTGTGGCTGGTCCTCACCAGGGGTGCAGGGCTTAGGCTGGGGTAGCCCCGAGGGAGACAAACAGCCAACAGTGGGGGCGCCTTGAGGACGCTTAGGCCCTGAGGAGCCGGAGGGCACATCTTGGTGACAGCTGATGATGGGGTGCTGTTTCCACACCCTGAGGCTGGGTGGGGCCAGGGCTCCCGGAGTGTAGCCCCTGCCCTCAGGTCCTGCTGCTGACTCAGACTAGGCTGTCCTCCCGCAGCAGCTTGTTGCTGATGGGGGTCCCACCCAAAGGGCTGCGGGGCAGCCTGAGGACCCACCGCCAAGCTGCTTGTGGGCACCGGGCTGCGGGGCAGACAGTTGTGCTGCGGGGGGCGGGGGCATCGGTCAAAGGGGTGACCAGGAGGACGGAAGAGCAGAGCAGGTGCCTAAGGGGAAGGGTGGCCCAGGGTGACGTGCCAGTGAGAGGGGAGTGAGCGTCGGAGGTCAGTGTGGGTGGCCCTGGACGCAGGCAGACAGACAGGCGGGATGCAGGTGGGTCAAGGTGTGGTAGGAACCCCTCCCTAAGGAGAGAGAAAAAAATGAAGAAGAGAGGAGACTTCAAGGTCACCTAGATATGGGTCTAGGTGCCTACATCCCCCACGTTCTTGTAAACTGAGACAACTTAATCAGACTGCATGTTTATGTGTGTGTCACCATATGTGGGAGACAAAGAAATAGAAAATGTATTAAAAAAACTATGCCATGTGCTGTGGGCCGCTCAGTTCTTTTGGGTACGAACCCAACTGAGCGGTGCCGGCACAAATCAAGTTGCTTCCTGGAAAGAAAAGCCTCGGGGTCACGACTCTCTGAGCGAGGATCCTGCAAAAAAGGGTTTGTCCAAGTTTGTCTGGGACCCTGGGCCACCATTTTGCTCAGCTCCACGTGGAACAGGCAGAAGACAAAGCTGTAGATGGGGGGGCCCAGCCCTTTGCATAGGCCACAGATGCTGGCAATCATGTTCTGCACTACACCTGGGGACAGAACTGCAGGTGAGTTGGCACCCTTCCCAGACACACCCCAGGGCAGGGCACCCCAGGTCTACCCCGAGGAGGTACAGGTAGACCAGGGTGGAGCTCTGGGGTCAGGCCTGTCCGTCTAGCCAGAGATCTGCCCATCAGCATGTCCATGTGCCATCCACCCACCTGTCCATCCATCCATCTTTCCCCCATTGACCATTGACCATCAGCCCACACACCCATCCGCCCATCCGTGTGCCCATCGTCTGTGCATCTACCTGTCCACATGGCCGTCACGTGGACACCTACTTGTTTGTCCTGCCCCAATCGGACACCCTCCCCATTCCGCCCCCCACCCCCGCTGACCACACTGCCTAAGGCAGTCACGGAGCGGGACCAGCTGTACCTGGCGAGGTAGTCACCGCTATGTCCCCAGAAAAGTGCAGATGCAAAGCAGACCAATCTGTGGCTTTTCTGTGAGGCAGCGGGCCATCCATCCCCCATCCCCTCCGTCCCATATCCTTCCAGGCCAATGTGGTGGTGATAAATTCTAATGTGTTTTTTTTTAATTATTATTATTTTTTTTAAATTTATTCTGAGAGAGACAGCATGAGCAGGCGAGGGTCAGAGAGAGAGAGAGAGGGAGACACAGAATCCAAAACAGGATCTAGGCTCCAAGCTAGCTGTCAGCACAGAGCCTGACATGGGGCTCAAACCCACGAACCATGAGATCATGACCTGAGCCGAAGTTGGATGCTTAACCAACTGAGCCACCCAGGCACCTCGATGGCGATAAATTCTAACTCTTCAGAAGGGTTTGCCCACGGGCCACTGGGGCCATACCTGGGTGAGTCCAGCTGTGTGCTAGGTCAGCCTGGCTGACCAGTCGCAGGAGGGCGGGGCGGGCGAAGTGACAGTTTTGGGTCACACCATGAGCTGAGGTGCCTACAGACCACCTGAAGCATAGTTTTTCATTAAAATTTCAACTTAAAAGGAGATATTTGACTCAATCACTAGAAAACTTTTACGTATGTTTGGAACAACTTGGCTTTGTGAATCTACTTTTTCAGCTGCAATTTTATTAAATCTTAAATACAGATGAAATATGTTCAATGGAAATTAAGTGTAAAATAATACAGACTAGACATTGAGGATTTAGTATGAAGAATTTCACACATCCTAATATTTATTAAATATTGATTATATGTTGAAACAACTGTATTTTGAGTACACTATATATAAAATACATTTTATTTTACATTTTATAAAACTCATTTTATTTATGCTACTTTTTAATTTTTTATTTATCAACAATGTTTTTAATGTTTATTTATTTTTGGGAGAGAGAGGGAGAACATGAGTGGGGGAGGGACAGAGAGAGAGACAGAGGATCCGAAGCAGGGCTCCATGCTGACAGCAGAAAGCCCGACTCGAGGCTCGAACTAATGAACTATGAGATCATAGTTCTAACCTGAAGGCCGACACTTAACCGGCTGAACCACCCGCGTGCTCCTTAAAATTTTTTAAAATACTTATTTATTTTCGAGGCACTTGGGCTCAGTCAGTTCAATGTCCGACTCTTGGTTGGTTTCGGCTCAGGTCATGATCTTCTGGTTCATGGTTGGAGCCCTGCACTGGGCTCTGCGCTGACATCAGGGAGCCTGCTTCGGATTCTCTCTCACCCTCTCTCTCTCTGCCTCTCTCCTGCTTGACTGTGTTCTTTTTCTTTCTCAAGATGATAAATAAACTTTAAAAATTTAAAAAAAATGTTTATTCATTTTTGAGACAGAGTGAGCAGAACAGAGAGTGAGGAGAAAGAGAGGGCGAGAGGGTCAGAAGTGGGCTCCATGCTGACGGCAGAGAGCCCGATGCGGGGCCCGAACTCATGAGCTCATGACCTGAGGCTGAGGAAGTCAGATGCTTAACCAACTGAGCCACCCAGGTGCCCCGATGCTACTTTTAAAAAGATAATTAATTAATTAATTAATTCATTCATTCATTCATTCGATTTTATTTATTTTTTTAATTTGTAGAGCACGAGCTGGGGAGGGACAGAGGCAGAGGGAGAGAATCTCGAGCAGGATCTCCGCCCAGCAGAGCCCGTCACACTTGCCCTCAGGAGATGCTGACCTGAGTTGAAATGGAGAGTTGGATGGGGCGCCTGGGTGGCTTAGTCGGTTAAGCGTCCGACTTTCGCTTGGGTCGGTGGCTTAGTCGGTTAAGCGTCCGACTTTCGCTTGGGTTATGATCTCGCGGTTCGTGGGTTCGAGCCTCGCGTCAGGCTCTGTGCTGACTGCCAGCTCAGAGCCTGGAGCCTGTTTCAGTCTGTGACTCCCTCTCTCTCTGACCCTCCCCTGCTCATGCTGTCTCTCTCTCTCTCTCTCCTAGAAATAAATAAAACATTAAAAAAAAAAAAAGAAAAAAGAAATCGAGAGTTGGAGGCTTAGCCAACTGAGCTGCCCAGGTGCCCCAAGACTTTTTTATTTTTAAGCAATCTTTCCACCCAGTGTGAGGCTCAGACTTACATCCTCGAGAACAAGGGTCGTGTGCTCCACTGACTGAGCCAGCCAGGAGCCCCTATTTATGTCACTTTTCCCCTTTTTTTTCTAACATGGTTGCTGGAGAATTTAAGTGAGCTGTATGTGCTAGTGGGCAGGGCGCTCTGTCTTCAGGCTGCGTTTGTGGCCTGTCTTGGATACAGAATTGAAGTGTCCTTTGGTTAGGTGGGTAGCTCCCCTCTCCTCCACCTACCCCCAGGCTAAGACCTGGGGACCCCTGGTGTTTTAACACACTAGGACAGTGGTTGTTACCCAGGTGATCCTGAGTGATGTGGTTGTTGGCCTGGAGGAGGGGCTGCTCCTGGCATGGAGATGGGGGCCACTGGTGCTCACCCCCCACAGGGCCCAGAGAACAATCAAGCCCCAAAGCCAGCAGCGCTGGGATCTTCAAAGGTTGGGAAATGCTGGATGGGTGAGGATGGTGGAGGGGAGGGATTGAGGCTGGGGTCCAGTGGGCCAGACTGTGGAGGCGGAGAGGCTGATGCTGGGGGTCACCATCCACTCAGACCAGAGTCTCTCAGAGAAGTTCTCTGCCCAAGAAGCTACTTTCAGGCCTCTGCACCTGTGACATGAGTTAGGCCATGTGGCTTGGGCAGGATGGGAGCCTAGTAGTCAGGTCTGAGTGATGCAGCGAGGCCAAGTTCAAAGCGTGGAGGTGGTTCTGCAGGGAGGGTGGGAACTCAGGTTGCAGGACTAGGCCTGGGTGTCTGCGGCAGGGGCCTGGGTGTACCGAGCTGGGTTTGGGGGTCCTGGGAAGGTGTTAGACCACCTTTTCCAAAGGAGAATCACCGAGAACAAAGCCCACAAAACACAAAAAGAGTTGGTTATTCAGGTTTATTTTAGTCCGGACGGACGGCCTTTCCCAGCACCCGAAGAGTCCTTGGAAGAGCGCCCGGCTGAGCCATAGCTCAGGGTTTATATAGGGAGAGGGGCAAAGCCGGTGTACAGAAGCGAGAATTTTGCGGTTAGAGGTCGGGGTTGCTTAACAGTTGCCTGAAGAACATGTTTGACCATTCTAATCACGGTGTTCACTAAAGATTTACATCTCAGGGGCTTGCTGCAGCCGGGAGGAGGCAGGTGGCTCAACCCTGACCTTTTACCGGAATAGAGTTTGAGATCAAACAATGGTTGGCATCCTCATTTGCAAGCCCCTCACCTTTTGGCCCAAGGGAGTTTTTACAAAGGGTAGGGGTTAGCGTTCAGCATCCACAGGAGTCCAGAGTCCCAGCCAGTGCACCTGGGCTATGGGTGTCCAGTATGGCTAGGTGCCGGAGTCCCGCTCCAGCCGGCCCAGGGGTCCCTGAGGGATGGACGGTGTGCGCAAGAGTGATGAGAGAGCCCAGAGATTCTTTCTGATCACCAGGCAGGCATCTCTGCACTGACTGAGTCCCAGCTTTATTTATGGGTAAGTGTATGGGGAACAGCACAGAAATGGCATTCTGATGATAAAGTCTTTTATCAGTAAGAATATTCCAGAACATTGATTTGTAGAAGACTCATGCATAACCTTATCATTGTGATTTATATAAGGGTACTTCTGCTTATCATATGGGGAAGGTAGGTATGTTCAGCATTCAAATACAAACAAGATAATGTTTTTAGCATAGCAAAGGTCAGTTCTTTATGAGGAGGGGTCAATAGCCTGTCGATCACTTAAGGGGAAGTATCAGAAAAACAGGACCCTCAGGAAGCACAACGTCTGCTTCCATAACCACAAAAGAAGTTCCCACCCGTTCCTTCACAAGGTGCAATCAGCAGACCGGGGCCAGGATAAGGGGACAAGCCACTCCGATACCAACCAACGAAGTGCTTCGGCGATCACTGCTCGAGCGGAAACCGTTCAGTGGGCGGATATCGGTGGTCCGCTGGCGGCAGGAGACACTGCAAACCTGCCTTAACCTCACGAGGAGTTTTCTCAACTAGCGAGTTCAGAATGGCTCCAACAGGTGGGGCTGGGGGCGGGGTCCCGGACGGGCCGGCCCTGGGGCCCAGGGTGGGCAGGCGCTGCGGCGCTCCTGGCGCCGCCGTCCTCGGCGACGATCTTCTCAGCGGGCAGGACGCTGCGCTTCCGCCGCTTCGTGTCGCCGGCAGCGGGGTGGCATCGGGGTGGCATCGGCCGCCAGGCGCCAGCCTCGGCCCACAAGTCCCGGCGGCCCCCGCGCTCGCCGCGCCCTGCCGCACTACAACTCCCGGCAAGCCCCGGGTCGGTGTTCCCCACAAGGCACCGCGCACAGCGCCCCCGGGGCCGCGAGCCGGGGACCGCGCGTCGAGGGCCGCGCGCTGGAAGCGTCTGGCTGCTCGCGGGGGGCGGGGGCGCGACGACGAGTGCGTGGAGGGTCCTGCGCGCCCTGGGGGTCTCCCGGCCTCGCCTATTTCACGGCGAACGACGCGGACGCAGTGCGCACCTCCCACCCCCAGAGCACCGGCCGGTCGGCGGGGTCGCGCGGCCCCGCGGCCAGTCTTGGGGAGCAGCGAGAGGGCCAGCACCGTCCTGCGTGCGGAACCCGGGGGGCAGCGGCGCTCGATACGTACGCGCGGGACGAGTGCACAGAGGAGGGTCTCTGGGGCCAGAGCCCGGGGCCACGGGGATCCCGCTCTCTTCCCCGGGTCGCTGCCTCCCGACCGCGGCCCCGGGAGTGGCCCGGGGCGCTGGGATCCCTCTGCGAGATGGAGCCCAGTGGCCGGAGGCGGGGGGCTTATTGCCCGGCCTGGGACCAGGGTGCTGGGGAATTCGAGTGTTTCACCTAAAGGTTGGAGGGTGTTTCCCGAGTCTGGCGAAGTGGTACCAGAGACCAAGTCGGTGTTTGTCACGGGAGCCTGGTGTCAAAGTCTGAGAGCAGCTGCTTGGGACGAGGGTCGCTCAGTTCCCCAGCGTTCACTCAGTGCCAGGTATTGTTCTAGGTGCCAGAGTGACAGCAGACGGCAAGGTGGGCAGACCCCTGCCCCAAGGGGCTCTCACCCTAATGGGGAGGGGGCAGGAGGCACAGGGTACGAACCCGACTCTGGTGCGTGCGGATTCCCGTGGAGGCCGCTCAGGCCCGCGTCGTGACCGCACACAACCGCTGCGGGCTGAGCAGCCCGCGCTCGCAGCCGCCGGCGCACCCTGTGCGGCGGGTGAGTGGCACGCTGGCTTAGCTGGCGGTAAGTTCTGAGGAAAAACAAGCCAGACGGAAGAGGGACTGGTAGTGTGCAGATGGGCCAGTTGTGGGAGGTCAGAGGAAGATTGGTTTACAAGGAGAGGTCTGAGCAGAGACTTGAAGGAACTGAGGAGAATTAGCAAGCATCTGTGTGGGAAAGGGTGTGCCAGGTAGAAGGTACAGGGAGTGCGAAGGCCCTGAAGCTGGAGCTGCCTGGTGTGTTCCAGAAAAGCAGAGGGCTGAGGGCTGCCCCAGAGGGATGGATGGCGCCAGAGAGGAGAGAAAGGACTTGGCTGGATAGGAGTTTCCCGGGTAGGCTAACCCCTGTCCAGCCCTCCAGCCCTCTGAAGACCAGCCCTTCCTTCCTCCAACCTCAGTGTTGGCATCTGTAAAACGGGGACTTGGCAGACGCACAGCCGGGCACCCAGCAGAACACGGGAGCTGAACCCACCCCTGCTGGCCCACGAGGAGAGCTGCCACTTTCCTGGATGGAGACAGGAGGGGAGCCTGGCAAGTTCACGGTGTTCTTGTCTTGGGGAGAACAAGCCGTCTTTGTTCGGGTCTCCTCAGAACAAAGGGGCAGGCAGCCACAGAGGCGCGTGAGTCTGAGTCAGGGGGCTGGCCTCAGGACAGGGGACGGGGACAATTGCGAGTGCCCCGGGGGAGTGGCCGATGGGAGGCCAGAGCTGCAGCTGGCACTGGACGGGGCGGCCTATGAACCTTGGCCTGCTGCCACCCGTGTGCCAGGGACAGAAGGCAGCAGGTCCCCACGTTCAGCCTCCAGGTGGTTTCAGAAGGGGGTGCTGGGGACCTGGGCCAACAGCAGACGTGCCACCAGTAGTCCCCTTCACCCACAAGTCAAAGGTGTTTGCTGTGCACGGGCTCCGGACTCCCACCGCCTGCTGTGCGCCCTACGTGTGCGCCCTACATGTGCGCATGCTGGCACGTGACAGAGAGGAGTGTGGGAGAGACCGGGGACCAGGCCCTCTCATCGGGGTTAAGGTCAGATCCGTTCTTCAGGAGATTCAGGTCCAAGCCTTGCAGCCATTCTGGAGTCCTTTCCCCTTGCACCTAACCTCACCCCTCCTCTGCCCAGGGCCCTTCAGGGCTCCCACCTCCCTCAGGGTAAAAGCCCATGTCCACCAGCTGCCCCCTCACCCCGCCCTCTTCCCTTCCCTCCCTCTCCTTCTCTCCGCCTTGCTATGCTGCTCCAGCCACAAGGGCCTCCTCGCTGTTGCACTGGGGCCTGGCACAGGGTGTGCCCTCTGCCTGGAGTGTTAGGAACAGTGCTGTCTGCAGTAGCCTCAAGGGGAACCCCCTAGAAGCTCATCACAAACTGTGCTGTCTTCATGCCACGGGATATTACACCCAGCCATGCGCAGCACGCTGGTGAGCCATGCACGCTCAGTCCAGAAGAGATGGCTCACGGAGCGGAGCTCATGCCTACATCTGTAGAGAGCAAAAACACAGCGCGGGGGGGGGGGGGTGCAATGTAGCCGTGCTTTCATGCTTTCGAAGTCAGGATGGTGGTTGCAGGGTAGAGGGGAGGAGATGGCTGGAAGGGGGCATGATGGGGCTTCTAGGGGCCGGAAGCATCCTGTCCAGGGACGTCATTGCTGGCTGCACGGGCGCCTGAGCTGTGAGGACAAATGCTGGTTGCAGCCTCCTCACGTCCCCTCTGCAACACTGCAAGGGTGTGGGCAGCATCCCCCAGACCCTCGCGTGTCAGGAGCGCCCTTCCCGCCCAGTCTTCGCAACCAAAAATGTCCCCAGACATTGTGCAGAGTCTTTTGGGGGGCCGAACTGCCACGGGACCAAGGTTTAGTTCTAAAGCACTCGAGATCTGTGCTGACCACACCATGGCCACGCGGTCACTGGGCATCTGAGCCGTGGCTACTCCAGGCTGAGACGTGCTGTGAGCACAAGACACATGAGGTTCTGAAGCCTTAGCACAAGAAAAGAATGTAAAATGTCTCAAGCAAAATTTTTGTATCCTGAAGTGATAATACTTGGGTTATGTTGAGTTAAATGTATTATTAAAATTATCTTGTTTCTTTTTTTGACACGGCTGCTAGAAATTTTGAAAATGCACCTGTGGTTTGCATTCTGTTTCTTGTGGGTTGTGTTGGTTGCCCCTGCACAGAGGCTGGTATGTAGTAGGTGCCCAATAAATGCTCTGTGCCCTCACAGCCCGATAAAGGCAAGGTTGGGGCTTGGGTCTGTTCATGGCACAGTGGTGATCTGGGGGATGTTTTGTGAGCAGAATGTGGGTACGGGGTGACTTTTGATTTCAAAAGATCATTTGCTTCTTGTGCAGAAAATGGGCTGCAGGGGAAGAAGGGACGTGAGTGAATTTGAGGGCAGTGATATTCCTTCAGTGATCAAAGAAGGAGCTAGTAATGGATTCAGGAAGAGGCGGAGGGGGCTGAGAGAGGGAAGAGCCAGGGCTCTCGGTGGGGACACCTGCCCCCACCCCCACCCGGTTGCTGCTGTAAACAATGTCAGCTCCATCCTGCACACTGCAGAGACTTCTTCCTTTGGGGCTTTGAAAACTAAGGAGGCAGGCTTGGAGGCCACACAGTTTTTGGGAACTCACAGTTCCCAAATTGAGCTCTTGATCCTCTCCTAACCTCCCCCTCCCCTCCATGTTCCCCCCTAGTTACCGGCCCCAATACCTCCGGTTCCCACATCCCCACATCAAATGTGTCGCAAACCCTGTTACTTTTAGGGGGGGTTTTTTGTTTTTTGTTTTTTTTACTTTTAGTTTTAAAATAGGTCCAGGACCCACCTGGTTCTCACCTCCTCCTCCACCACCGTCCTGATGGAGCCCAGCGTGCCCCCATCTCCCCCCCCAGCCCCCTCCCCTGAGCCCCCGTCTCCCGGGGCCGCCCACGGTGTTTCCCCGCGGCCGCCAGAGGGCGCCGGCGAGCACCGGGTCGGGCAGGTCCCAGCTCCGCCCGCAGCCCTCCAGGCCTCCCCGGGGACCCTGCGCGGGGCCTCCCCCGGGACCCTGCGCGGGGCCTCCCCCGGGGACCCTGCGCGGGGCCTCCCCCGGGACCCTGCGCGACCTGCTCCCCGTCTCCCCATCACTCATTCTGCTCCACCCACCGCGGGCCTCCTCGCGGTTCCTCCAGGCCGCTGGGTACACTTGGGGCTCAGGACCTTTGTACCGGCTGTGCCCTCTGCCTGTTGTGCCTTCTCCACAGACCACCGTCGCCTCCTTCCGGTCTCTGCCCGATTGTCACCGTCTCAGCGGCTTCCCCTGGCCACTCCGTGTCAAACTGCAAACTCCTCACACCTCCAACCCCTCCTTACCCTTGATTTTTTAAATATTAAAAAAATAAAAAAAAAATGTTTTATTTATTTCTGAGAGAGAGACAGTGCAAGCAGGGGAGGGACAGAGAGAGAGGGAGACACAGAATCCGAAGCAGCTCCAGGCTCCGAGCTGTCAGCACAGAGCCCGACGCGGGGCTCGAACCCACGAACCGCGAGATCGTGACCTGAGCCCAAGTCCAACGCCCAACCGACTGAGCCCCCCGGGCCCCCCACCCTTGGATTTCCTCCCCGCACTGCTCTGCCTTCTAAAGGAACGCAGATTCCCTTGCTTCTCTCAACAAGAGGGTGAGGAGGGGAGTTCGTGTGTTTTGTTCAGACCTCTCTCCGCAGCGCTGAGCAGTGCCCGGCAGGCAGTGGGCCCTCCGAGAGCTGAGGGCCCTGACCCCAGCCCGGGCCCTGCAGCCTCCTTGGGGGCCCCGCCCGCGGCCCCTGCGAGCCGCCCACGCGTGCCCCCTCCCAGTCTGGGCTTCCTTCTTCCAGTTTGCTGATTTGCTCTTTTCTGTCTGTGAATCGGATTGGATTTGTAACATGGCTTGTTTGCATGGGTTTAGACTTAATTAGCCTCTCATTTACATGCTATTACCTGGCAGTTGTGAGGGGCTCTGAGCTGAAAGTGAGCTGACAGCGAGGAGCTCGTGTGGTCAGCGGGGGGGGACCGGCTGGGGGTACCTAAGCTCAGTCTGGTGATGTTGCTGGACCTTGAGGCCCCCCAAAACCTCCCTTCCCATATCACTATGGGGAAACTGAGGCAGCGGGGACTGAGTCCCAGCTGGAACCCGGAGGAAGAACTGTCCTCTGGCTGGGACCCCGTTCTTTCTGTCCCTGGCCCAGGGTCCTTGAGGCTGACCGCAGTGGCCGTATCTTGCGCTTCCGGCCAGTTTGGGTCAATGGGAGACCCTGCCTGGAGGAGAGGAGGAGGTGGGGACGTGTATTTATCTTTGCGGTTTGCGCCCCAGGTGGAGGGCGCCCAGGTGAGCGCCTGAGGCGGGCACTGGCTCGAGTGGCCTCAGGCAGGGACTGGGAGGTTGATAGTGTGGGCAAAGGAGGGCGGGCGAGGATGGAAAGGTGGGAGGGAGGGCAGAGTGGGCAAGACCGGGCCCCATGGGGCCTTGAGTGCCAGGGAGGGCTTGCGTTCTGTCATCGCGGCTGCAGGAGCCCCAGCAACCCAGAGCGCTGAACGAGGACCGCAGCCCAGGAGGAGATCTGGACCCTGGAGCCAAAATCTGAGTCAGAGTCCTGGAGGCGGCTCCTGACTCTGCTGATGAGTTACTCGCGGACCTAAGCTCTGAGCCTCAGTTTCCCCACCTGTAACCACAGCTGAGATTTTGGCAACAGCGTTGCCCTCAGCGAGATGCTGAGATAATTAAACAACGCAAGGCGCGTTAAGTGCCTGAGCACATGGGAACTTTCTGGTGGCTTCACACAGACCGTATTATCCTTTAATGTGTGTGGGTCTGTAGTCATGTCTCTCTTCCATTTTTTAATAGTTTATTTATTTTGAGAGAGAGCGTGCGTGCACACACATGCGGGAGTGGGAGAGGGGCAGAGTGGGGGACAGAGAACCCGCAGCAGGCTCTGCTGACTGTGAGGGGCTGGGAGCAGAGCGCAGCCTCGCCAATTGTGGGATCACGACCTGAGCCGAAATGGAGTCCAGCGCTTAACAGACTGAGCCCCCCAGGCGCCCCCTTTTCTGTTCCTGATAACGGTAACAGATGTTCTTTCTCACTGGTTTTGGTCATTCTAGCTCAAGCTTTATCACATTTGTTGGTCTTATTTATTTATTTAAAATAAAAAAAATGTTTTGTTTATTTTTGAGAGAAAGAGAGAGAGAGAGTGTGAGCAGGGGAGGGTCAGAGAGGGAGGGAGACAGAGAATCCAAAGCAGCTCCAGCCCCTGAGCTGTCAGCACAGAGCCCGACGCGGGGCTCGAACCCACGAACTGGGAGATCGTGACCTGAGCCGAAGTCGGACGCTTAACCGACCGAGCCCCCAGGCGCCCCTGGAAGATCCGGCTTTGGGGAGAGGGGCTTTGTTGTTTCTTTCTACGGTTTTCTGTTTCATGCATTTCTACTGTTGATCGCCACCCTTCCACTTCTCCTTTTCTAACTTCTTAAGGTGGGACCTGAGGTCATTGATTTCAAGATCTTTCTTCCTCCTCCCCCCACCCCCGTTTTCTAATATAAGCATTTCAGACTCATAAACATTTTGATTACAAAGTTGAAAAATTAGGGGACGCCTGGGTACCTCAGTCGGTTAAGTGTCTGACTTTTGGTTTCGGCTCAGGTCATGATCTCACGACTTTGTGGGTTCGAGCCCCGCGTCGGGCTCTGTGCTGACAGCTCGGAGCCTGGAGCTGCTTCGTATTCTGTGTCTCCCTCTCTCTCTGACCCTCCCCTGCTCACGCTGTCTCTCTCTCTCTCAGGAATAAATAAAACATTTTAAAAAATTATAGAATGCATTAAAATTACACTGAGGAATGAATTGCATTGTATGTAAACTATGACTCAATAAAGCTGTTAAAAATTCCAGTCCAAAATGGCCCAACCACACAGCAAGATGCATGGAAGAGACAGGGATTTGGACTCTGCTCTGCCAAGTTTCCCTCAGCCTCTTCTTAGGGCCTGACCCAGTGGCAGCCCTCAGTGCAGGCAGGGAAGTAAACTCTCATTTTGGGAGAAAAATCTCTGTTGGCTTCTGGGAGGCAGTGGGCTGTCTGGCAGGACCGCCATCACCTCCCTGCCATCTCTGCTTCTGTCCCGGGGCCTTTGCACAGACATTCCCTTATCACGAGATGCTCTTCTTTCACCTTCTCAGTTCAGTGACCCTCCTCCTGCCCGACACTTGGCCTGCGCCTGGGCTCCCAGCCTGGCTCTGTTCTCTAGCACGTTTAGTGCCTTCTTATATGCTCTGTGCTCATTTATTAAGTTATTGTTTATCTCCTCTGTGCCCTTCTGAGAACACCACCTCCTTGTCTATCTATTGCTGTTGTGTCCCCACCAACACAAACGGAACCTGTACGCAGTAGGTGCTCAATAAATGCTTATTGGATGACGGGAAAAAAGAAGGAAGGAAGGAAGGAATGCAGGCAGACAGGTAGACTGGCTTCTTGGCCTAAAGTTGCAACCCCCAGAGTGGCGAACTCACTGTCTGGCCTTGGGCCGCATCTCAGTTTCCCCAGCTATAGAAATGGGGCCACACCGCCCCTGACCTCACCGGTCCCTTCTGCTACATGGCTGGAGGTGTTGTGTTTGTGGCTCTGGCTCCCTGGAGCCTTCTCTGGCCCCGGCTGCCCAGCTTGGCGGCTCCCCGGGGACCCACTCTGCTGACACCGGATTCTTTCCTGGACCATCCAGCCACCGGGCGACACTCGATCCTGGCCCCACTTCCAGGCCAACGTCCGCCGACCAGCCCGCTAGGGCCGGGCCCCAAGGCTCTGTGCTGCGGGACAAGGGGCTGTCTGTGCCACCCAGAGGGTGTGGTGAGGCCGGGCTCTGCCAACACCAGCACAGGCTGCAGGGACTGACGGCACCTGACCCGCGGCCCGGAGCCGCTGCAGCTGAGGAGAACACAGCAGCGTGCTCCGTGCAGCCACCTTGCCTGCTCGCCATGGGGACGCTCCGCGGCACCCCTGCGCCACGGCCGCCGGCCGAGTGCCCGAGTGCTCAGAGCGGCTTGCGGAAGCCCTGCGGGACAGCCACCGTGGAGAACGGTACGCGTCGCTATGGAGGGGGAGGCCGCGGCGGTGGGTCCTGCTCTATTCTCCCCAGCTGCGCTGGGGCTTCTGGAATATTCTGGGAGCCACCTGGAGGCGGGAGGCTCTGACGAGTCCCTGCTCCTCCCCAAACCTCAGCGTTCTCCCCAGCAGGATGGGTGTGAACATAGCATTTCTGTTGGCTCTTGTGGATTCCGCCACCCGGCAAGAAGTGTGCATTTTATGGGCCGGGCACCCTTGCAGGTGCTGATGCTACAGAGCAGCAAAGGTGTGTGTGGCGTATTAGTGATAGGTGCCTTCGGCAGCACAGAGCGGCAGGGAGAGAACGGGCGAGTGTGGGGGCTGAAGGCCCGGACGCTCCGCAGGGGCCGCGGGCATCCTCTCAGAGAGGACATCCCGGCTCTGATGCTGTGCATTCTCAGCGAGGGCCAAGCCTGCGGCCTCATTATCTGTGTGAAACGAGGTAACAGGGGTCGGGCTCCATGGCGCTGACGTTCTTGCTGAGGCCACCGAACACTGCAGTTGTGACAGTGCGTTTCTGTGTCGGGGCCTCAGTTTCCCCGACGTGACAGTGTGTCTCTGTGTCTGGGCCTGCAGCCCCTCCTACCTGTGACTCAGGTTTGACTCACAATGCCCCTCACTCACTTTGCCCCCTGGAGGAACATCCGCCCCTCCCCCGCCTCCACCTGCCACGGAGGGTGGTTGGGAGTCCAGGCGGGGGCTCAGGGGCTGGTCCCCCGCTTCCCCCCATCTCTCAGGGGGTCAAGCCCCGGGCTGTGACCTGAAGCTTTGGTTGCAGGCTCTGGGCCAGGCTTGTACGTCCTGCCGTCCGCCGTGGGCTATGTCAAGCACGACTGCACCAGGCCCGCCGGGCCAGCCTACTCACTTTTCTGGAGGCCCAGCCCCGGTAAGGCCGCCAGGGGGAGGGGCGGGGTGGGGTGGGGGCGGGGTGGGGCCCCCCAAGCCTCCCGTGTCGGCTCAGGCCCCTGAGTGAGACAGGAAGCGCGCTGGGGGAGCGAGGGGGAGCTGCTGGGTCCTCGTAAACAGAGGCAGCAGGCGTGGGGCTTAGGGCCCCGAGTCCATCTTCTGGGCCTTGCGGAACCCTTGCTGCTCGACTTCAGACAAGCGGCCTAACCGCTCTGTGCCCAGTTTCCTTCTCTGCAGTGACGACATGCTCCTTACAGAGCTGTCCTCAGGGCAGATAAGCATTAGATGCTTGGAAACATCCATCACAAGCAGCTGCCGCAGTGCCGGGCATCCAGACGGTGCTCAGTAGAAGTGGGCGTGGAGGGGCCCGAACTCCGGTTTCCGCCGAGGCTCCTCACGGGTGGCTGTGGAGACGACAGGGCGAGAGCCCTGCTGTGTGGACAGGCGGCAGGTGGTGACCTGGTCAGCGGGGTCCTCACCTCTGTGCTGCGCACCTTTCTCCCGGCCAGACGGGTGGCGCCAGGGCCCGAGTGAGCCCCGCAGGCGTCAGTGCCGCTCCTGTGGGCGCCCTGCCCCCAGCGCGCTGTCCCTTCCTGTCAGCAGTGTCACTGCCACGTGCTCACAAGGCCCCTCACATAAACGCCCACACGTTCCCTCACCCCATTTTCTCGAGCTGCTCTGAAGTCCCAAGTGCCCCGGCTGGGGGAGGGCCCCGCACAAGGACTCTGATTCACCTGGACAAGCACTTGTGGGGGGGGGGCGGCTGATGCCTTCAGAATCAGCAAAAATCCCAAACCGAACTGAAGCCCAACGTGCAGAGCTCCAAGGGTCCTCACACCTGTCTCCAGGAAGGGTTAAGAACTCGCAGGCGGCCCAGGGCAACCTGTGTCCCCAAGTTCTGTCTCTGTCACAGGACACATTCTGGGGCAGAGGGACAGACAGAATGGGGAGTTGAGGGTGAGTGGTGGCCAGTGTAGACGTTGTCGATGCCCAGGGAAGACTTCTTGGAGGAGGCATACGCCCTGGGCTTTGCAGGCTGCGGAGTTCAGTAGAGCCCCAGGAGACGCGACACCCAAGTAGGGCAGCACAGGCAGAGGCGTGAGGTGGGCAGGCGTGAGCTGGGGTGCCCTTCCTTTGTCAGCAAGGTGCTTCCTGCCTGTGTGCGGTGCACACACACAAAGGGCCTGCCAGCCAATTCGTACGGGTCACACATGCTCCCCACGAGGTCCGTGCACGGCTTAGAAGCAGCGGTGACGGCACTCACTGGCCCTAGTGACTGGCCCCAGCGGGGAGGCCCCCGTTCTGGGCTGTTCTCTCTGGACCCTCTCACCTTTCAGTGCCCTCACTCTGCTGGGCGGAGACAGGCTAGGTGCCCGAGGACAAAGCTCCTGGAGGGCTTGCCGAGGCCCCAGGGTCCGACTCGGGGCCCCTCAGGCCACAGGACCACAAGCCCAAGCGTGCAGGGAGCCCTCCAGACAGCCCTCCGCAGAGCCTCGCTACCCTCACTGTACCCACAGTTCTAACCGACCCACGAGCTGGTTCCCTAGTCTGCGGCAGAAGGGGGGTCGAGGGGTGGTGCACAGTGGTCACAAGGGCACTGATGTGCTCACCAGACAAAGTCAAAGCAGAGACCCGGGGCCCCCAGGTCAGGGCACCCGCACCTCGGTGGTCTAAGGTCCCTGCTCTCCAAGATGGGGCTGGGGGTGGGGTTGACCAGGGGCCCTGAGCGGGGTCCATGGGGCCATCAGAGGTGCCCTTAGGTTCCCGGGCTCTACTTTCCAGCATCTCCACAGGACGTCAGCCCTGGGCCAGTCTACTTCCTGGACCCAAAAGTCACCCGGTTTGGCCGAAGCTGCACCCCTGCTTACTCCATGCAGGGCCGGGGCAAGGCTCGGAGTGAGTATCTGGTCAGTGCTGTCCCCCAAGGACTATTCCCTTTCAGGCTTCTGCCTCTGTCCTCTCCTTCCCTTCCCATCAGCAGATTCTTTGGAATGACAGGTCAAGGGGCTCTGAGGAGGGGCTGGGGGCCCTGAGAGAGCCTGAATGAGGAAGTGGGCCTGGGTGACAGCAGCCCTGTGTACATATGGTGCCCAGAGGGCTTTCGGGGCTCATCCTTGGCATCAGGGAATGACAGAGTACAGTGGGTACCGTGGTAAATGTGGCAATCCCCTTCACAGGCTCCACACAACTCACTTCTCCAAACAACTCACTTCCACTTGAAGTGCCTAATTTAATGACTTGATTCCAGTCTCTCATCCACCCACCTTTTTTTCTTTTGACCTATCACCCATTTGCTCATCCACTCACTGGTCAATCAGTTCATCCATCCATCTGTTCACCCATTTATCTACTCACCAACATATCCATGAACCCATCTGTTCATGATCCAGTCCATCTATTGACCCATTGATTCATCCATCCATCCATCCATCCATCCATCCATCCATCCATCCATCCATCCCCCCACCCAATCATTCATCCATCCATCCATCCACCCACCCACCTACCCAATCATCCATCCATCCACTGATCCATCCACCATGATCCCTCATTCACAATCATCAACCCATTTATCCATCCATCTATCCATCCACCCACCCAATCATCCATTATCCATCCAGTCGTCCATACACAATTCAGCTCTCAATCTATCTGTATATCCGCGGATCCATTCATCCACTCATTCACTCCTCATGCAACCACTCACTCCCACCCTTCTACTCACACAACCATTCAAGCATGTATTAAGCTGAGGAGTTGAAGTAGATTTGACATGCCCTTGCTTTTTGTGAGACCACAGTCTGGTGATGGAGTTAGGCCTGTGTGGAGACCATCCCAGCTCACTGTGTCCAGGTCTGGAGGGGAAGACCCAAGCCTGGAGGGCCCTTGGAGGGGCTGTGAGGGCCTGCCTAGGTGAAGGGAGTGGGGAAGGCTTTGGAAAGCTGTCTGAAAGGGTGAGGAGCAGCCCCTGGGAGGTGGGAATGGGAAAATAGAAGGGAAGCCTTGCAGAGGGTTGCGCACGGGCAAAGGCCTGGAGGCTTGAGAGAGAACGGATTGTGTGGGGAGGTCTGGGAAGCAGTGGAGCCCTCTGGGGGCTGCTAAAGAAGCGCTGTGAGCTCCAGGGTGCATGGGGGCGGTGGGAGACCACGCAAGGTCTGTGAGCAGGTGAGGACTCCTATCCACCCTCCTCCCCCATCCTCACAGGTCTGGAGGTGACACCAGGCCCTGGGGCCTACAGCCCAGAGAAGGTGGCCCCTGTGCGCCAGCGGACGCCCCCGGCTTTCACCCTCGGCTCCCGCCTGCGCCCGCAGCTCCAGGACACCTCAGCCCCTGCTCCTAACACCTATACGCTGCCCTCCCTCTGGGGCTCGCAGATATTCGTTAAGCCCAGCAGTCCCAGCTACACAGTGGTGGGCCGCACGCCCCCTGCCCGTCCCCCTCAGGACCCTGCTGAGATCCCAGGCCCAGGCCAGTATGATTGCCCTGACCCCAACACCTACCGTCGGCGCCGGCCTGCCTTCACCATGCTGGGCCGGCCCCGTGCCCCCCGGCCCCCAGAGGAGACCCCTGGCCCTGGCACCCACAGCCCCGAGCAGGTCACCATGACCAAGGCCAGGGCGCCGGCGTTCACCATGGGCATCCGCCACTCCAGACGTGCTGCCACCATGGCTGCGGACACCATGCCCTGACACCTCGGGGTTAGGCCTCCCAGCTGCCCCTGGACCAAGCCTCAGTTTACCTATGTTGTCAGGTGGGGTGTGGGCAGGCACCTCCTGGGCCTGGCTTTGGCTGGGGTGTGCTTGGAGAAGCGGGGAGCAGGCTCATCTTGCCTTCTCTGAGGTCCTTCTAGGCCACCTGCTCCCTTCGGTCCCTGGGGGCTGTGACCCCGTGGCCCCGCGCAGGGTGAGCTTCCTTCCAGTGGCCCAGTTTCTTCCTCCCGGTCACAGCAGGTCAAGTCAGGCCAGGCAGAGAAAAGGACGCCTGCGGCCCGGCCCAGCGGCTGGGCTGGAGCTCTCTGTGTCCCGGAACCTGGGGCCCACCCTGCCAGGGCCTGGGTCCCAGGCACAGTTCACGTCTCCTGTGTCCCCTGGGTCCTCAGCACAGCTCATGTCTCCTGTGTCCTGGAGCCCGGTGTCTGCGCTGCTGGGGCCTGGGTCCCCGGCACAGCTCACACTTCTGCTAAACTTGGGCTCTTCCCCTGCTTCTCACGGATGCACAGTCAGCTGCCTGTCCTGGTCCCATCCCCCAAATCAGGCTGGAAGCTGCCTGATTCTTCTCCCTCTAGCTGCTTGCCAATAAATCTCTGTGGCACAAGAGCTGTCAGAATCATACACAGGAGCTCATTTAACCCACTGGCCATGTCAAAGGAAAGAGACTTAAGTGCTGCCCTTAAGATCCAGACCCCCAGTTCTACAGCTCCTGGGGGCCTGGAGGGACCCGCAGGAGGCATCCAGGGCTAAGTAAGGCCAGAGTTAGAGCCAAGGCTTTGAATGGCGGAAGCCAGGCAGGCTTCTTGGAAGAGGGAACATGGAAGTTGGGTTTTGAAGGATGTATAGGAGTTTCATATATTCTAATATCTATCATCAGGAGGTACCTACCATGTTTCAGGTATTGATCAGGATCATCTAAGCTTCACAGCAACTCAGGGAGCACTGATGTTCACGGAGAGAAAATGGGGCTTTGGGGAGATTGGACACTTGCCTGAGGCCGCACTATGAGTCCTTGTTTCCCTCTGATGCCAGGATCTGAATCCTGGCCATTGGGCTCTGCTCCTGCCATTCTCCCCAAGGGACAGGAAGGAAGCACATGGATGGTGTCATGTGACTGAAGCCCCCTGTGTAAAAAGCCCAGGCCTTATCAACCCTTGACCCAGAAAGACCCTAACCCAGGAGCCTGGGAGGGACCGACTGCGACCAGGGCTCCCCAAGGGGACGGCCCCAGGCAGCACCTCAGGCATGACCCGGAGGGGACCTGACACAGACGACCCCTGCTCTGTCCCTTCCTCCCAGCCTCGGGACGACAAACTTGCACACACACCCCTTTGCCTGACTAGGGGGACACACACACACACACACACACACGCACACCCCTCAGGGGAACCCAGATGCTCTCATCACACGCATGTTCGAACTTGCACACAACATACAAACTCACACCATCCCACATGTATGCAGACAACAACATACACACAAACACAGACTAGTCCAGACGGGGGGGGGGGGGGGGGGGGGGGGGGGGGGGGGGGGGCGCGGCTCCAGACGCAGACGAACGTCACCCCCGTCCACCAGCAGGCCCAGAGGACACGCCCACGGACGCTGGCTCATCCCCGTGAGCCCCGCAGGCTTCGGGCAGCGTCGCCGACCCCCACCCCAGCCCGACGCCGGCCAATCGGCGCGCGTCCCTCCCCGGCTTGGCCTCCTGCGCCACGGGCTGCGCGGCGACCGCCAGTCTGTGATCTCATTTCTCTGATTTATCGATCGGCTCCAGACTGCCTCGCCCCTCCTCCCCCACCTGCCCGCGCGCCCGGCCCCCTCCCTTTGTTTCCCGGCAGCCAGCCCCACCCCAGCCGGGGGAGGGGGGGGAGATCCGTCAGGGGAGGCCAGCTGGCGGGGTCCTGGGGTGACCGTGGCATCCCCGACCCCCGGTACAGGAGGAGTCAAGCATTGACGTCTGGGTGGGGGACAGAGAGGTTGGGGACGGAAGGGCGGTCCCGCCTGCAAGGCCGGGGCCCACGAGTTCAGCGGGGCTGATGCGGGACAGAGCTCCCCAGAAATGGAGGAGGAACCCGTGACCCTCCGGCCGCGCGTCCCCAGCTTACAGCCTCGGACACTGAAGCCCACGGGAAAGCGGCAGAAGAGGGGGATTCGGCTTCGTTCTGAGTCCCCCGCTCCCAGACCCAGCCGGCCCAATCCACACTTCCGAGTGCGAGTGTCCGCTGCGTGCCCCTCTCTGGGTCTCAGTTTCCCCGTCAGGAAACAGGGCAGGGCAGCTGGAATGGTGGTTGGGGTTAGGGTTTGGGGCTCTCTCCTTCTCTGACCGCGACCCCACCCCTCTCCAGGCTTCAGTTTTCCCATCAGTCAAAACCAGGAGAAGGCAAGTGATTTCTAAGTCTCTCCCCCTCCCTTCTAGGAATTTGGACAACGGGTCGGGGGGCCAAGCTGGGGCCGACGTCCCGGTCTTGGGGTGGAAACTTCGCTCCCTCGCTGGTTGCCGGATCTGAGGCAGGGTCCGTGCTCTCTGCGGGACTCAGTTTCCCCAGCCTCCCCGCGGGCGCCGGGACGCCCAGGGCCCGGGTCCCAGGGGCGCAGCCCCCCGCGGCTGCGCGCTGGGCCGGGCGGATGACATCACCGGGCCGGGGGCGGGGAGGGAGCGGGAGGGAGCGGGACGGAGGGGAGGGCCTCCTCCGCGCCAGGCGCAGCGCCCGGTCGGGCTCGGTCGGGCGACCGCGGCCATGACGCAGGGTCCGGGCGGGCGCACGCCCCCCGCGCCCCCCGCGCCCCCGGAGCCCGAGGCGCCCACCACCTTTTGCGCTCTGCTGCCGCGCATGCCGCAATGGAAGTTCGCTGCCCCGGCGGGCTTCCTGGGCCGGGGCCCCGCGGCAGCTCGGGCGGCCGGGGGCGCGGGGGCCGCCGACGCCCAGCCCGAGACCCCCGGCCCGGCTGGCGTCCCGGCGCTGGCGGCCGCGGTCCTGGGCGCCTGCGAGCCGCGCTGCGCCGCGCCCTGTCCGCTGCCGGCGCTCAGCCGCTGCCGAGCCGCGGGGGCCCGCGGCCCGCGGGGCGCGCGGGGGGTGGCCGGGCCCCCGGACGCCAGCGCCGACGAGTGGATCCGCAAAGGCAGCTTCATCCACAAGCCGGCACACGGCTGGCTGCACCCAGACGCCAGGGTCCTGGGGCCCGGGGTCTCCTACATCGTGCGGGTGAGTGCGTCGGCCGGGATCCCGCGGATCGCGCCTTCCCGGAGCCCCAGCTTGGGGCTCCCCTCCCCTCCCTTCGTTCTCTTGGACGCCCGGACCCCGAGAGCCAGGTCTCTCTTCCCCATCGTCCCTCCTCTCCCTACCACCCTGGACCCCCATCTCCAGGCGGCTCTGCGCTGGCCGCCCCCATCCGGAGGCTCCGGGGTCAGTGTTCCCACGGCGTCACGTGGGGAGGGGCGGGGAGAGGGAGGCAGGTGGGTGGGGGACGCGCATGCGCAGGGTAAACGCGCTCCGGTTCCGTGGGTGGGGAGACTGCGGAGTGAGGACAGGGGTGGGCGCGTCCTCCCGCCGGACCCCCCCTCGGACGACAGAACGGGAGCCTGCAGAGACCTTGGCCCAGGTGGGGGGCCCGGGGAAGGGGTCTCCGGACGGGGGCCGCGCCCAGACCGACCGCAGGATTGATGTGAGACTGGGGGGCTCGGGATGTGGCGCAAGGAAAGGGGCCTTCTTTTCTCCTGGTGCTTTACTGGGAACCTTTCAAACGCACGGAAGAGCGCCTGCCTGCCTGCCTGCGCCCGCGCCCGTTAGCGCTTTTACCTTCTCTGCTCAAAACCCCTACTTGGCGTGTAGTTTTCGATGAACCTGAAGGAAATACGCGGCCGAGTGTGACGCTTGCTGTGAAATGTCCCGCACGCGTCTCCGGAGAGAGCTTCCTCCTGCACACCCGCAGCTCACTGTTACCTCTGGGAAGTTACCAGACACTCCGAAGTGTCCTCAAGCGTCTGGCTGTCGGTCACACCCCTCAGTTGGCTGGGAGTTAATGTGATTGTATTTGGTTATCTGTCCATTCCCTTTAGAACCATCTCCAGCATCTCTTCCAGGACTGGGACTTCCAGGGCTGGGTTGAGTAGTGTCTCCCCATAAATTCACGTCCATGGGAACCTGCGAATGCAGCCTTATTTAGGAACAGAGTCTTTGTAGAAGCAATCAAGTTAGCACGAGTTCATCCTGGAGTAGGGCGGCCCTAACTTAGTGGCTGGTGTGTGTATACGGAGAGAGAAGCCACGGAGGACGGAGGCAGAGGCTGGAGTGACGCAGCCACAGTCCTGGGGGCGCCAAAGGGAGCCGAGGAGGCAGGAAGGACCCTCCCCTGGAGCCTGGGGACAGATGCGGCCCTGCCTCCAGCTTGCTTTCAGACTTGTGGGCTTCCAGAACTGGGAGCGTGTAGGCTTCTGTTGTCTTGAGCTGCCCAGCGTGTGGTTCTTAGTCAGGGTGGGCCCCGGGAGAGGACCGTGCCCCTGACAGCGTGGTCGGTTTGAACCTCCCGGCCACTCCCTCCCCGTGTGGTCCAGGCCTGCGGCGTCCCGTCACAGGGGCCTATTAGATGGGTAGAGCCTCAGGCCCACAGTGGACTTGTCGAGGCTGTAGACTGCCCCACATTCTGGGTCTGTCTCTTTTCTCACGGGGCCTTTTAACTCGGTTCCTTGCCCTTTCTCTTCCGGAGTCCTGGCAGTGGGTCCAGAGGCTTGACTGTACTCAGAACTGGCTTCATAGCAAGTGTCTCATGGGTTGTGCTGGGGACTTGGGGTTTGGAGTGCTCAGAACTCAGATGCTAGCGTCGTGGGGTGCGGGGCGTTGGGCCATCCCAATGATCATAAATGTTTGTCAGCGCAGCACATATTTAATGCATGCCATCCTGCCAGGCCCTGACCATCTGGTAGGAAATGAGAAAGATCTGGTCCCTGCTCTTACAGGGCTTAGATTCTAGAGGGAGACACAGACAACAGGTAACTAAGAGAACACAAATGGCAGGTGCAGGCAGGTGGTGCTAAATTACAATGCAGGAATTAAAGTGATATCAGGTGAGGGGCTGGGTGGTCACCTCAGCTGGGGCAGTAAGGGGACGGCATCTCTCAGCAGATGACATTTAAACTGAGACCTGAGCCCATGAGGCCCCAGACATGAAGTGACTTGGGAAACAGAGCTCCAGGCTGGGGCACAGCAAGTGCAAAGGCCCAGTGGCTGGGAATGAGTTTGACATGTTTGGGGAATAGCAGGAGATCCACATGGAGCTTTTGGAGAGAAGGAGAGGAATAAGAGATTTGCTGGCAAGCTCGGCTCTAGATAGTTTTAAGCAGGGGTCACAGGGTGGAGTTTGGCGTTTTGAAAGGGCCTTTCTGGTGGCCTATGGAAATGGGGTGGGAGTGGGGGCTGAGAGGGCAGCAGAGAGACCCAGGAGGGGGCAAGGAGAGAAGACCTGGAGCAGGGCAACCTGAGGGTGGAGAGAAGTGGGGACAGCGTCTGTGCTGGAGATGGAGCCCAGAGGAGTCTCTGACTGACGGACGAAGGGCTCTGACTGGCTGGTCGGAGGCCCCTGTGGGGTCTGAACCAGCCGCATCCTCCGCTCTGTTTGCCTGGGAGCCTCTCCACCCGCGCCTACATCACAGAGCCAGGCAGCGCCTCGTTGGTTTACAGAGTGGCCTGAGGTTAAGGCAGGGAGCAGGCATCCCTCAGGTCACACCGGGACTCCTTCACACTAGGACCCTGCGACTCCAGAAGAGGATGCATTGTTCCCACCTATGTAAGTTGGGAAACTGAGGCACAGAGAGGCAGAGTGTGTCCGCAGATGCGGAGTGAAAGTGCACTACCAGACCAGGAACTAAGGTCTCTCCTTCAGAGCTGGGACTCCCCGCCGTCCGTCAAGTTCTAGGGCGGGGACAGATCGACAACCCAGAGACGGCCCTCCTGGTCCCAGGGCCTGCGAATGTGTCCTCTCACGGCAGACGGGACCTTGTCAAGGTCCCTGAGGCAGGGGTGACCCCGGGTTCCCGGGGTCCCAGCGTCCTCACGAGGCCCTCAGGAGAGGGAGGCAGAGGGTAGAGGGTCAGAGGCAGAGAGGCGGGCGGACCCCGCGCTGCTGAGCCTGAGGATGGAGGAGGGGCCGCGGGCTGAGGATGTGGAGCCTCTGGAAGCGGGAAAAGTGGGGAGACGGGGCTCCCTGGGGCCCCGGGCGACCCGGCCCTACCCACGCCCGGGGGCTCAGCCAGGAGGCCCGTGTCAGACTCCTGAGTCCAGAACTGTAAGGGAATAAATTTATGTTAAATTTGTGGTAACTAAGTGGCAGCAAGAAGAAGCTGGTATGTCAGCTGGCTCACCTCCCTGACCTTACAGAACCGTCACAAAACCCAGGAATGATCCCTACTTGAGACGAGACGACGGAGCCCTGGAGAGCAGAGATGCGGACGTGGCCTCTGAGTTCACCATGTTCAAGGCTGCACGTTGATCAGGGGGATTATCCTCCCAGCTCTGAGGTTTCCCACCTATTTCATAGATCAGGAAACTGAGGGGCGCCTGGGTGGTTCAGTCAGTTAAGCGTCCGACTTCGGCTCAGGTCATGATCTCACGGTTTGTGGGTTTGAGCCCCGCGTCGGGCTCTGTGCTGACAGCTCAGAGCCTGGAGCTGCTTCGGATTCTGTGTCTCCCTCTCTCTCTGACCCTCCCCTGCTCACACTGTCTCTCTCTTTCTCTCTCAGAAATAAATAAACATTGAAAAAAAAAAAAAAGGAAACTGAGGTACATGGTGAAGTCCAGGAGCCTGCTGGGAGCACTGTCCTGGTGAGGGTCCCAGTGGCTGCGATGCCTTTGGCTGTGTCACCACCTCCTGACTCAGGGCTTAGAGGTAAAGATGTCGAGAGAGGAGACCCCGGGTGGGCAGCTCTGTGCCTCAGCAGCTTGGCGACCTCATCGTGGGTCCAAGCTCTTCTCAGTGTGTTGGGGTGAATAGTGTCCCCCAAGTTCACGTCCACCTGGTACCTCAGAACGTGGTCTTATTTTGAGGAGGGTCTTTGCAGATGCAGTGGCATGAGGGTGAGGCCAGGCTGGAGTCGGATGGGCCCTGAGTCGGTGACCAGAGTCCTCGTAAGCCGTGTGAGGGCAGGAGCAGGAGGCCACGCAGAGGGAGGTGGAGATTGCAGTGACCCGTCTACACCAGGAGCTGCGCGGGCAGGCGAGGCCTCGCTGGAGCTCCCGAGGGAAGCCGTCTGCGGCACCTGGATGTCAGGCCTCCGGTCTCCAGGCTGTGAGGGAACATGCTTCGCGCTGCCGAGTTTGTGGTGCCCGGTGACAGCCGCCCCGGGAGGCCAGTACACCACCCTCGACGTGACTTCCCTCTCGGGTCAGCTCCTCTCCTGGCTGCAAAATAGTGGCTCTGGCTCCGCCCGTCCCATCAGCCTGCAGAAAAGACCCTTTTCCAGTGGGGCCCTTTTGTGAATAAGGGAACCATTCCCAGCAATCCCAGTCAGCTTCCCCTCATGTCTCATTGGCTGTCCTGTGACTTTCCCTAAACCCAGATCATCGCTGCCCAAAGAACTTCCTGAGACAATAGAATGTTCTAGATCTGTGCTGTCCCATATGGTAGCCCCATGTGGCCACTGAGCCCTTTAAATGTGGCTACTGTGACTAGCAGACTAAACTTTAATTCCACTTAACTTTAAATTCGAGTGGCCCTCTGAGGCACGTGCTTACTGTGCTGGGCAGCTCGGCTCTAGTTTCCTTTGATCTTTGGACCATCTGAAGGGGTAGATGTCTGAGCAGTATTTGGTGGTTAAGGAAGAAGTGAACCTGCTCTGCGGACAAGCCGGAATTTGCACCGACTCCGGGGACCACCAATCTTCCCGAAGTGTGGTTCTCAAATGCTGGCAATATACAAGGAACTGTGGGAAGCTGGCTGAGTAGAGATGTTCCTTAGCTGCAAATGTAGCTTATTCCTTGGAGGAGAGGACAGAACGTCTTCAGGATGGATTAATTCAGTGGCTTGACAACATCCCTAAAGACCTAGGTCCTTCCATCTCTTTGCACTGCCATCTTCAGCATGCTGGCTTAGCTACCATACTGGAAAGCGAAACACAGAATCACCATGAGACCCAGCAATCCCACTTCCGGGAGCGCATCCCGAACAACTCAGACCAGGGACTCAAACAGGCGTTTGCACACCCACATTCACAGCAGCACAATCCACAACAGGCAAAAGAAAAAAAAGGTGGAAACACCCCAAGTGTCCCTCCACGGACGAAGGACAAAAACGATGTGTCCATCCATGCGCCAGAATGTGATCCAGCCTCAGGAAGGAAGGACGTCCTGCCGCCACGTGGACCAACCCAGAGGACACCGTGCGCAGTGACAGAAGCCAGACACAGAAGGACACATCCTGCATGACTCCACTCACAGGGGGTCCCCAGAGGCATCCTGTCCACAGAGACAGTAGATGGTGGAGGTGGGGCAGGGAGCAGGGAGTCCGTGCTTCATGGGGACAGGGTGTCAGTCTGGGGAGATGGAAAGTTCTGGAGACGGATGCACAACAGCGTGAATGTACTTGATGTCAGTGCACTTAGAGACGGTTACGATGAGGGGCGCCGGGCTAGCTCAGTGGGTGGAGCGTGTGACTTGATCTTGGGGCTGTGAGTTCGGGCACCACATTGGGTGTAGAGATTACATAAAATAAAATCTTTAAAAAAAAGAAATGGTTAAGGTGGCAAATCTCATGTGTATTCTGCCACAGGAAGGAAATAAGCGGTGCCCCACACGGCTTGTGTTATGACTGAAATGAGCTAAGACCGGAGGCGTGGTGATCATACGGGGTTTCCCACGTGCACGAATGCCTGCAGGCTGTTCTGAAGGGACCCGGGGAGGCCGGCGTCAATGGGGGGCAGCCGGCGTCAATGGGAGGCTTCCCACGTCAGGGGCAGGGCGCCGGGCCTTCTGAGGAGCTCACGCTGGTTGTCTTGCGGGCTGTCCCTTGGTTTGTGTCTGACTGGTGTTTCCTCACAACTGGGTTCAGGTTGTGCATTCGGGGCGAGAGGCACAGAGGTGTGCTGTGTCTTCTCCACTGACCACAGCAGGAGGCAGGGACAAGTGTCCATCCTGATACCGGTTCTGGAAGCTTGGATCACTTGGTGTCCTGGTAAGAATGGTGTTCCCCCAAGTTCATGTCTGCTGGAGCCTTAGGATGTGACTTTATTTGGCAATAGGGTCTTTGCAGGTGTGAATGTGGTTAAGATGAGGCCATCCTAGGGGCGCCTGGGTGGCTTAGTCGGTTAAGCGTCCGACTTTCGCTTAGGTCATGATCTCGCGGTTCGTGGGTTCGAGCCCCGCGTCGGGTTCTGTGCTGACTGCCAGCTCGGAGCCTGGAGCCTGTTTCAGAGTCTGTGTCTCCCTCTCTCTCTGACTCTCCCCTGCTCACGCTGTCTCTCTCTCTCTCTCTCTCTCTCCTAGAAATAAATAAAACATTAAAAAAAATTAAAAAAAAAAAAAAAGATGAGGCCATCCTAGATGAGGGTGCCCCGGCACACGTGATGACAGATGCAGGACTGGAGTGTGCCTGGCGCAGAGCACCTCCGGCCACCCCCCTCAGAAGGCAGGGATGCCAGGCAGCACCTTCCCTGGAGGCTTTGGTGCAGCGTGGCCTCTGCCCGCACAGGGATTTGGATGCCGGGTCTCTAGAACTGAGAGCAAATACATTCCTGTTGTTCTAAGCTGTCCAGATTGTGGTGCTTTGTTACGGTGGCCTCAGGACACAGACATACTGGTTAGGGTGACACTTGTTTCCTTTATTATTAGCAAGTATCTGTGGGGATGCAGGGTTTTCTTTTAAATACTTTTTTTTTTTAACATTTTATTTATTTCTGAGAGAGAGAGACAGAGTGAGCAGGGGAGGGTCAAGAGAGAGGGAGACGCAGAATCCAAAACAGGCTCCAGGCTCTGAGCTGTCAGCACAGAGCCCAACACGGGGCTCAAACCCACGAACTGTGAGATCATGACCTGAACCGAAGTCGGATGCTTAACCCACTGAGCCACCCAGGCGCCCCTAGGGTTTTCTTTTTATATCAGACCTTTAACTTTGAAGGAGAAAAAGCATAATGTGTGTGAAGGAGTCTTGAGTTCAGGGCGCGTTTCTGCTTTGTCACCTGAGTGCAGCCGTGCCCACCCCACTGTGTATGAGCCTCGGCCGCGACCCTGGAGCTCCCCCCACCCTGCCTCTACCCTCGTGTTCTAGAACTTCCCTGCGGAGGGGGACTTGGGAGGCTGTGCAAACATCCCGGTTCCCAACAAGCTTCCACTGATTTGTCTTAGACATTGACAGCTCTGCCTGGACGGACACTTCCCACTGTGATACTGATGTGTGTATTTCAGTCGTTACTAGGAAAACACTATTAGGCATCAAACCAGAGGCTGATGGTAGCAATAGGCGATTTCCTTTTTTCCTCATATAAATAAATTTAAAAAAAAGATATAATTCAGTACCATAAAATTTGCCCATTTAAATCGTACAGTTCAGATTTTTAGTACATTTATACAGCTGTGAAACCCGCACCATGATCTAACCCAGAACATTCCATCACTCCAAAAAGAATCCAGCCCCGTCCCCATGAACCATCACCCCCTCCCCTTCCCTCCCCCCCCGCCCCCATGAGCCCCCTCCCGTCCGTGGAGGAGCCTGTTCCGGACGCGTCACGCACGTGGACTCACACCCGCGTGGCCTCCCGTGTCTGGTTCCCTCCCTGAGCGTCGTGTGTTCGGGGTCCGTCCGCGGGGCGGCGGGTGTGGGCGCCTCGCTCGTGCTCGCGGCCGAGGGGCGTGCGCGTGCGCGGTGGACGCCCCTGAGGGACGTGCGCGTGCGCGGTGGACACGGTCATCTGTGGACGTGCGCGTGCGCGGTGGACACACCTCAGGGGCGTGCGCGTGCGCGGTGGACACGTTGTGTTATCCATTGACGAAAATTTGGGTCATTTCCTGCCCTATCCTTAGAAAATAAACCCAGTTATGTTTACAATTGGAGTTTATTTAAAAATAAGATGGTAGGGGCGCCTGGGTGGCTTAGTCGGTTGAGCGTCCGACTTTCGCTTAGGTCACGATCTCGCGGTTCGTGGGTTCGAGCCCCGCGTCGGGCTCTGTGCTGACTGCCAGCTCAGAGCCTGGAGCCTGTTTCAGTCTGTGACTCCCTCTCTCTCTGACCCTCCCCTGCTCACGCTGTCTCTCTCTCTCTCTCCTAGAAAAAAAAAATTAAAAAAAAAAAGATGGTAAGTAAATAATAGTATGTGCCGTGTGGTACGACTTGAGGAGGGAGACGGGGGTGGGGGTGGGGGGCGGCGGGCCCTTGGCTCAGTCCCCTTCCGGGCTCGGGTCCCCGACTCCCTGTAGCGTCCCAGGGCGGGCTCTGGGCTGCCCTGGTTTGGCCTGTGCAAAGGAGCAGGTGGGGTGCAGAGCCATTCGGAGTCTCCTGACCTGCTGTCAGTGTCCTGGGGCGCCTGCAACGAATTGCCGCAAAGGCGGCCGCTTGCAACCGCACCCGAGGCTTCTCCCGGCTCCGGGGCTGGAGGTCTCAGACCCAGCTGGGGGCCGTTGCTTTGAGGCTCTGCGGCGGCAAGCGTCCCGTCTGGCTCTCCCGGGTCCTGGGGGTGCGGCAGGTCTAAGTCTCCAGCTTCCCACTCGCACCTCCCTCGGCCTGTGTCCTACCGGGACACCTTCCGTGGATTAAGGGCCCATCCGAAGGCTCTGGGAGGGGCGCATGGACAAATCCTTCGGGGGGCCAGCACCCAACGCACCACAGCTGAGTTCGATGAGTTTGTGCTTCTAGGGCAGAGGTCACGCTCACTGGCGGACCCAAGGCTGAACTTGACCTCCGAGCTTCTCCCACTGCCTTCTCTTTAAAAGTAAAAATTCAGGGGCACCTGGGTGGCTCAGTCGGTTGAGCGTCCAACATCGGCTCAGGTCACCATCTCACGGTTGGTGGGTTCCAGCACCGCGTTGGGCTCTGTGCTGACAGCTCGGAGCCTGGAGCTGCTTCAGATTCTGTGTCTCCCTCTTTCTCTCTGCCCCTCCCCTGCTCACACTCTGTCTCTCTCTGTCTCTCAAAAATAAAAATAAACTGTAAAAAAATAAAAATTCAATTTCTTGTCAACAGTTACAAATTAAGGGGTTTCAAACAAAAGCGCTGGATTTCTTGTCTCTTTAAAAAAACAACTCACGTGTCTGGCAGCACTGGGCCCCTCTGGCTATGGAATATGGAGTTTACCCCAGTCCTCACTCCTTCCTGTTGTGCAATGGGGAGAGTTCAGAGCCTAAAGGCATGGGTTCTAATCCCGCTTCTGCACCTACAAGCTTATGACTTTTAACTGAGCCTCCTTGGGCCTCTGTTTCCTGAGAGGTAACAATGGTCGTTCTAGTGTGGGGACAATGCATTAAGGGAAGTAATGTATGCAGCATGCTTATATGATAAGTAGGTCGTGATCCATCAGTGTGAGTGGGGGCTCACCTCTCTGCTTGTCTCACCTGCCTGGCCCTCTAGGCATCCATTTCGGAGCCCTCTTGTGTGAGCTCCCTCCTCCCTTCATTTAAGGAAGGCTGGGGGCACACTGGAGGATTTCAGCCTCACAGCTCGAGAGGGCTGGGCATTAGTTAGGTGAGCCTAGAGGTGGTATGTGAATCAGAAGGCTCACCCTGGGCCTAGAACACTGACACCCATCAAGGCTGTCGTTTCAGTGTGCAAATCCACTCCTGTGAGCAGGGACCACAGCAAATTCCCTTTGAGGTCCCCTGTGCCTAACACATGCCTGGCATATAGGCTGTGCCCATCCATCTGTCCATCTATCCATCATCCAGCCAGCTAGCCATCTTCCCTTCCATCCATCCATCATTTATTTGTCCACTCATCCATCCACCTGTCCACCCACCCATCCATCTCTGCATCCATCACCCATTCTCCATCCATCTATCATTCACCCATCCATCCATCATCCATTTGTTCACTCATCTGTCCATCCATCCATCCATCTGTGCATCTATCACTTGTTCTTCCATCCATATATCCATCTGTCCATCTTTTCATCCATTACCCATTCATCCACCATCCATCCATCTTCCCATCCATCCATCATCCATTTGTCTATTCATCTGTCCACCTATCCATCTGTCCATCCATCACCCATTCATGCATCCATCCACTATCATCATCCATTCATCCATCCATCATCTATCTATCCATCCATCTCTCCATTCATTATCATCCATCCATCCATCCATCCATCATCCATCCATCTATCTGTCCGTCCGTCCGTCCATCCATCCATCCAAGAGAAGGTGAAACAAATCTGTTCACCCCCCTACTTATAACTCTCCCATGCCTCTCCAGCTAGCTCAGCATGAAACCCAGACCTTCAGGACAGCCCCAGGGCCCTGCAGCTTCCTTGCCTATGTCCTGCCATCTTTCTTTGCTCCTTGCTTCTCTGCTCTAGCTACGCTGGAGTGAGTCTGTGGCCTCTCCAAACTTGTTCTAACTTCTGGGTCTTGTAGTCACCATTACCTTTGCCTGGTGTTTACTTGGCTTTCTCCTTCTCTTCCTCTGGTCAATGTCACAGTTAGCAGGTGCTGTGTAACAAATCATCCCACAGTCTAGTGCAGGACAACAAACATTATTTTTTTGTGGTTTTGTGCGACAGCTTGTGCAGATCTCTCCACTCACATGGCAATTGGCTGGTGTCAGCTGGGGTGATGGGGATGGACCACATGTCTGTTCTCACAGAGCAGGCTGGCCTAGCAGGGTCGCAGGGACCTGAGACTAGCAAGGGGACAAGCTCCAGGGCACAAGTACCTTTTAGGCCTTGGCTGAGTCACCTTTCCTGACATTCCATTGGCCCAAACAAGACCTGTGGCTAACCCGAGGGCCTGGATGGGGGGGGGGGGACAGCTTGTGAGCATAGTTACAGTCTGCCAACAGCATGTGGGTTCTCCTCTGGAAACAGCCACTTTGCTTTGCTAGAATCTGCTAGAATTACTCGTCTATGCACACTGTGTGTACACGCATGTGTGCACATCTTTCTCCTTGACCCCTTGTCTGAGGAACCGTGACTCAACATGACCTCTGTTCTGCACCTGTTCTTGCTACTTAATAATACACCTTGGAGATAATTTCATGTAAATCATAAAACAATTCTGGTCTCTTTTATAAATTTTTTAAAAATTGTTAAATGTTTTATTTATTTCTAGAGAGAGAGAGAGAGAGAGAGAGGCAGCATGAGCAGGGGAGGGTAGAGAGAGAGGGAGACATAGAATCAGAAGCAGGCTCCAGGCTCTGAGCTAGTTGTCAGCACAGAGCCCGACGCAGGGCTCGAACCCACGAACCATGTGATCATGACCTGAGCCGAAGTCGGACACTTAGCTGACTGAGCCACCCAGGTGCCCCTCTTTTATAAAAAAATTTTAAATGTTTTTATTTATTTCTGAGAGAGAGACAGCATGAGCAGGGGAGGGTCAGAGAGAGAGGGAGATACAGAATCTGAAACAGGCTCCAGGCTCTGAGCTAGCTATCAGCACAGAGCCCGACGCGGGGCTCGAACCCATGAACCATGAGATCATGACCTAAGCCGAAGTTGGACGCTTAACCGACTGAGCCACCCAGGCGCCCCTGGTCTCTTTTATAAATGCATACTCTTCCATTTCAAGAACCATTTGTTTAGATTTAGCAAGCATACAGGGCACCCAGTTAAATTTAAAGCTCCAGGGGCGCCTGGATGGCTTAGTCGGTTAAGCGTCCGACTTTCGCTTGGGACATGATCTCGCCGTTCGTGGGTTCGAGCCCCGCGTCGGGCTCTGTGCTGACTGCCAGCTCAGAGCCTGGAGCCTGTTTCAGTCTGTGACTCCCTCTCTCTCTGACCCTCCCCTGCTCACGCTGTCTCTCTCTCTCTCCTAGAAATAAATAAAAACATTAAAAAAAAATTAAAAAAAAATTTAAAGCTCCAATGAACACCAATAATTTGTGGTATAAGTATGTCCCATGCACTATTTGGGGCATACTTACACTAAGAAAATATTCATTGTTACTTGACAATAAACTAATTAAGGGAAGAGAAAAGAAACTATTCATTGTTTAGTGGCAACTCCGGTTGAATTGGAGTCATGTATTGACTCGCACAAGCCCGACTGTGTTGTTTTAGGGTGTCTCTAATTTCTTGCTAATTTGTTCAGTGCTACAGGTCCCCGCAGGAAGGAAGGGTGTGTGCAAAAGGTCTCCCTGAAGGGAGACTGAGGCAGGACCCACAGAGGAGGGCCAGGCATAGGGAGCCAGTCCATGGGGCCAGCACCAGGGGGAGCCCCGGGGCAAAGGGAGCGGGTAAGTGCTGATCTGTGGGGGCTCCAAGCACCCGCCTACCCGTCTCCCTGCAGCCCTGCACTCACAGAGCATGGACACCCACACGGTGACTTGTAAACACACTGGCAGCCCCTGGGCTGACGTGTCTGTGGGATAAAGTCCTAAAACTGGAGTTTCAAGGTCAAAGTGTGTGTGCACTTATGATTTTTAAAAAATTGAGGTAAAATTGACAACAAAATTAACAACCATTTTATTTTATTTTAAAAAAACTTAAATATTTATTTTTGAGAGAGAGAGAGAGAGAGCGAGCGAGCCGGGGAGGGGCAGAGAGAGAGGGAGACACAGAATCCGAAGCAGCTCCAGGCTGTGAGCTGTCAGCACAGAGCCCAATGTGGGGCTCAAACCCATGGGCTGCAGGATCATGACCTGAACTGAAGGTGGATGCTTAACTGACTGAGTCCCCCAGGAGTCCCTATTTTATTTTAATTTTTCTAGTGAGTTCTATGCCCAATGTAGGGCTTGAACTCATGACCCTGAAATTAAGAGTCGCATGCTCCACTGACTGAGCAGCCAGGTGCCCCAAACATTAACAGTTCATTTTATTTACTTATTTATAAAACTTTTTAATAGTTTATTTATTTTGAGAGAGAGTGAGCATGAGTGGGGGAGGAGCAGAGAGAGAGAGAGACAGGGAGACAGAGAGAGAGAGGGAGGGAGAGGGAGAGAGGGAGAGAGGGAGAGAGAAAGAGAGAGAGAGAGAGAGAGAGAGAGAGAGAGAATGTCAAGCAGGCTCCACACTATCAGCATGGAGCCTGATGTGGGGCTTGAACTCACGAGCAGTGAGATCAGGACCTGAGCTGAAGTTGGACACTTAACTGACCAAGCCACCCAGGTGCCCCAACCATTAACCATTTTAAAGCGTACAAAGTTTAATAGTATTTAGTACATTCACAAGATTGTGCAACCATCACCATTATCTGGTTCCAGAACATTCCATCACCCTAGAGAAACCTGTCCCCGTTAGCCACCATCCTCTCCCCTGGCCTAGCTGCTGGCACCTGTGGACTCTCTGAGCCTCCGGATTTGCTTGTCTGGATGTGGCACAGACACGGAATCACAGCACAGGCGCTGCTGCCACACGGCCTCCAGATGCTGTCCCGATGGCCCCCAGCACACAGATGCTAGCTGGAAAGAGGCTTGTGGCCCGAGGTGGTCCCTGCTCCCCCTCCCTTGGCTGCTGTTGAAGCAGTCCGGGAGTTCTGCTGACCGTTTCTACCTCCTCTGTCCCTCTGCACAGTCTCCTGGAGATTCCAAAGTAGCTTTCCGTGGAGACGGTGGCCCAGGCAGGAGTCGACACACTTTCCCTGCAAAGGGTCAGACAGTCAATGCAATAGACGGTTTCCTCGTCCACTTGCAGGCCCTGTGCTGGGCTCTGGGGCTGCGGCAGTGACCAGAGCATCACCATCCTGGTCCTCCTGGGCTCACGCTGTAATGGAACAGGAAGGGAGAACAAGCAGCTGAGTCTGGAGGGATCAACCAGCTTCCGTGGAACAAGTTGCTTAGCGTCAGGGAAAGGGGCGCTCTCTGAGGAAGTGACGCTGAGCCCGGACATGGGGAAGGAACCAGTCTGCAAGTAGATGGGGAAAGGGAGCAGCAGAGGGACAGCAGGCACAAAGGCCCTGAGGTAGAAAGCTAGGTATCACTGAGGACGGGACAGGGCTTGAGCCTAGCAGGGGCAGGAGGCCAGAGTGAAGAGCTCGCTGGAGGAAGGGCTGGGGCTCATTTGTCACCTGACCCAGGCTGTGCTGGGCTGGTGCTTAGGGCCTGCCTGCTAATTGCTTGTTCTTTCTTCCCTTAGTACATGGGCTGCATCGAAGTCCTCCGCTCCATGCGCTCTCTGGATTTTAACACTCGCACCCAGGTGACCAGGTGAGCCTTTGAGACTGGGTGCTGTGGGGCCAGAGCCTGGGGGCAGCTGAGGGAGGGCTGATGTGAGGCTTCGGAGAGGTGGCAGTAGCGGCTCAGACAGTTTGTGCAGGGAACCCAGGAGAGCAGGCGCAGCGACATTCCCTCCTGCCTCGCAGCTTGGAGGACAGCTTGGGGCACAAGCTGAGTCCCAGCTCTGTCCTGTCCTCTGGTTGTCTCTGCTCCCCAGACCCTCAATTCCCTCTGTCAGAGAGGGATGACATCTGGCCCCTTGCTGGGTGTGGGTTCCACAGGGGTGCTGGACCTGTGGGTGCTGGCTGGTGTCCGGTTAGGGCTGAGGTCAGGGCTGGAAGGGGCTAGGAGATGGTTCCGGCTGGCATCTCTGTTGTTCCTGCTTTTTTTGGTGCAATGCACAGCGATCTCATGATGCTCTGATCTGCCAGGAACAGAGTCATGAAGAGGCATAAGGATCCACGTCTTTTTCTTTTCTTTTTTTTTTTTGAGAGAGAGAGAGAGAGAGAGAGAGAGAGCGCGAGTGAGCATGAGTGGGGGAGGGGCAGAGAGAGAGGGAGACGCAGAATATGAAGCAGGCTGCAGGCTCTAAGCTGTCAGCACAGAACTCGTTGTGGGACTCCAATGCATGGACCCCCTCTAAGATCATGACCTGAGCCCAAGTCGGATGCTGAACCGACTGAGCCACGCAGGCGCCCCAGGATCTACGTCTTTTTGCACGTGCAACGTTAGTCCATTCACTGTAGACATAAAAACACTCTATTGAGTTGTAATTCACATACCAAACAATTCATCCACTTAAAGTGCACAACTCGATATGTTTTGGTTTCTTCACAGCGGTGAGCCACCACTTGCTCCCTAATTCCAGAACATTCCATCAGCACCCCTGTCCCTTTCCCAGCCCCCACCCCCTGCTCCCACAGCCCCTACTCCCAGCCCTCACGAGGTCCTTCTCGTCCGTGGAGGAGCCTGTTCCGGACGCGTCACGCACGCGGACTCACACCCGCGTGGCCTCCCGTGTCTGGTTCCCGCCCTGAGCGTCGTGTGTTCGGGTCCGTCCGCGGGGCGGCGGGTGTGGGCGCCTCGCTCGTGCTCGCGGCCGAGGGGCGTGCGCGTGCGCGGTGGACACCGTCATCTGTGGACGTGCGCGTGCGCGGTGGCCGCCCCTGAGGGACGTGCGCGTGCGCGGTGGACACCGTCATCTGTGGATGACAAGTTTGTCAACTTGTCGAAGAACATGGGTGGCTTCAACCTTTTGGTGATTATTGTAACTCGGGCTGCTGTGAAACCGCGTGCACAGGTTTCGTGTAGACGCGTGTTCTCGTGTCTCCCGGGTGTGTCGGATGGGGGGTGGGGTGTCAGGCCGTGTGGTGACTCGAGATCTCGCTGTTTGAGGGGCAGCTGCCCCGTTTCCGCAGCGCCTTGTCACCTAACCTCCTGCGGGCTGTGCGGGCACCGGCCGCTTGGGGCCCAGCCTGGTCCACGTGACCTTCAGCCCTCCGCGGGGGTAGCGGGTTCACAGAGGTCCGTCTCATTGCCTGGTGAGCCCAGAGCAGAGGCCACTCTCTCCAGCCGCAGGTGGGGATCTCGGATGGCCTGTGGCTGCACGAAACTTGGGGTCCGGGATCAGGAGTGATGTTGTTGGCTCCCCTGAATCTCACCCCTGTGGTTTGGAGTTGGGCTGTGGCCCAGGGATGTGCTGATCACTGAGAAGGGCAAGAGCCGAGGTTGGTATGTGCTTGGGTATCTGCCGGGTGCAAACGGGGTGGGGGCTGAGAGCCCCTGGTCCATGGCTCTGTTCCTTCGTCCTCTCTCCAGGTACCCGCTTCCCTCCCTCCTGTGAGCTCCTTCCCAGCTCGGGATCCACGTGCCTTCTCTGCCCATGGCTTTTTCCCTCCACACTCTCTGAGCTCCTGCCCCCTTCCTAACCGCCCCCTCCGAGTTCACTAAGCCTCCTTCTACATCCCCCCACACAGGGAAGCCATCAACCGGCTCCATGAGGCAGTGCCTGGCATCCGGGGCTCCTGGAAAAAGAAGGTGGGTGATAGGCTTGTGGTCCTGGTGGTTGTGGTTGGAGCAGTGGGGGGCGCCATGGCCTTCCCAGAGGCTACCCCAGCCAGAGCCCCTCTGCAGCCCCACCTTCCCCAGTGCCTGGGCTCCCCACTCTTCAAGCCTGGCACTGCCCTCTGCCCTGTCCCCAGGCCCCCAACAAGGCGCTAGCCTCCATCCTGGGCAAGAGCAACCTGCGCTTCGCCGGCATGAGCATCGCTGTGAGCATCTCCACCGATGGCCTCAACCTGTCCGTGCCGGCCACGCGCCAGGTCAGTGCCGCCACCCATGTCCTCAGCCCCCAGCAGCCCCCATGCAGGGCAGGTCCAGGGACCTGCGGCCAAAGCTGGAGGTTTGGCACACATGGGGCTGTGTGTGAACATGTTCACCTGGAGATGTGCTGAGGCCCCACCCGAGCCAGGAGCCGAGCTCCCCTCGAGGCACTCGCAGTTGGCACGAGTGGGGAGGGGCAGGGGTGCTGCTGAGCCCCGACAGTACCCAGGACGCCCCTGCCGAGAGTGACCCCACCCCACTGTCAGCAGTGCTGTTGGGTGAGAGCCCTGGCTGGGAATCTTCTGGTGGGAACAATCCCGCAAAAGAAAATTGCACAGATAAGGGAATAATTACAAATTCTAAAAAGCATTGTGAGGCCAAGCAAGGGGTGCTGTAGGTGAGCACAGGGCACCCTGACCTAGCAGGGGTGTCATGAAGGACTTCCTGGAGAAGGTGATGCTGGCTCCAAGGGAGGAGGTGAGGAGAGGATGTCCCAGGTATATTTCCCCCCTGGGGAGACCAATCTGGAGAGGTGAGTGAGGTTCATGGTAAGGAGTTAGGACTTGTCCAGACGGCACCGTGAGCCTGGGAAGAGCTGTGATGTGAGGGCACCAAAGAGGGAGCCCAACCAGGGCATCTGTGGAGGACCTGGTGAGGCATCCACTGCTCTCTGGGCCGTGAGCGCTCAGGACCAAGATGGGAGGTGGCAAACGGATGCAAATGAGCGCACAAATGAACATGGAAACAGGCCTGCAAATGTGCACCAAAACAAGCATGCAAATGAGCAAGTGAATGCAAATGAGCATGCAAATGAGCACACGGATAGTGGTGCCTGGGCGCTGGTGCTAGACCAGAGCCTCCGGCACTTCTCTCCTGTGTCTCCTCAGAGCTGCCAGGCTGCTTGGCCAGGTTAGTGCGCCAGGTGAGTGCGCGTCCCTGGTGAGTGCCTGTCCCCGATGCTGTGTGGGTGGATGCATGGGCCAAAGGTGTGAGGGCGTGAAGATGGTCTTGAGTGTGTGTGACTTCATGTGTGAGTATCTGTGTGTAGGAGGATATGTCGGTGCATCTGTGTGGGCAGTCAGAAGTACGCACGTGTGAGAGTGGCAGGGGGTGTCCCAGCCAGCCCCAGCCTGACCCTCCCCTGGCCCCAGAACGGTGGCCCCCCCCATGACTGTGTCTGTCTCTCTCCGGCCAGGTCATTGCCAACCACCACATGCAGTCTATCTCCTTTGCATCGGGTGGCGACACGGTAAGGCCAGTGGTGGGGGGGGGGGAGACTTCCGGTCCTGTCTGTGCCCTGCAGCCCCATGCCCATCCCCCTTTGCCCCCTCACGAGGCCGCGGTAGCCCCAGCAGGTCCGGCTGACCCCTCCCACCTGTCCTCTCTCCACCCAGGACATGACCGATTATGTGGCCTATGTAGCCAAGGATCCTATCAACCAGAGAGGTGAGGTCCCTGTGGGGGCGGGCGGGGGGCCCTGTGGGCAGCGCTGGCTGCTGGCCGAGGCCCATCTGACGCTGTGTGACAACCCTCTCCAGCCTGTCACATCCTGGAGTGCTGTGAGGGCCTTGCCCAGAGCATCATTAGCACCGTGGGCCAAGCCTTTGAGCTGCGCTTCAAACAGTACCTGCACAGCCCCCCCAGGGTGGTCCTGCCCCCGGAAAGGTACCAGGCCCGTGCCCTCCCCAGCTTCCCAGAGATACCGGCCAAGGCCAGATGCACAGCCCCTGCGCTCACCTTCTCCACCCTGGGCGTGGGCCTCTGCGTGGCGTGGTCCCTTCCGCCCTCTGCGTTCACTGCCCGGTCCCACACCCTCATCCCTACAAGCTGGATGAAAACAGCCCTTGTGGGGCAGAGGCAAGGATGAGGGGAGCCAAGTCAGCGGCTGGGGTCATCACCAGCCTGGATGGGGGTGGCTGACGCTTCTGCAAAAGGGCCAGTCCGTGTGTTCAGCTTTGTGGGCCACACCGCCTGCCTCAGTCGTAGTAGCGAGAGCAGCTGTGGACTGTACGTGAAAGGGTCAGTGGGCCGCCTGCCAGCAAGAGTTTATTCATAGACACTAAATCTTGAATTTCGTGTAATTTTCACATGTCACCAAATATTGTTGTTTGGATGTTCTCCTAGTCATTTAAAAGTTTTGTGGCTTAAAGAGCAGAAAGCATTCTTCGCTCCTAGGCTGCACACATACAGGCCGTGGCCCAGATTTGCCCAGTCCTGCTCTCAGCTACGTGATTACTCACTAGATGGAAATTTGCTGGACTAAATAGCGAGTAGATGAATATGTTAGAAGTTCAAATACGCACACGTTAAGGAAGAAGGAGCATCTGCAGCAGCAGACAGTGCCACGTGCGTCTCCTCCGCGATGCCCCTCGCCACACCTGTGCCACACGGCTCATGTGCCCATGATGTGCGCACGCGGGGCCCTCCTCTGCCACCTGCACCCTCGTGCCCGAGGGCAGGCGGCAGCATCCCCGTCTCGCTGTCATGAACCACAGTCGCCTGATAGATTTCTACACCGGCCCTTGCAGGGCCAGGTGCAAGGATCTTTAAGTGCTGAGGGCGCTCCCATCCTGGCCTTATGGCACCTGCTCTGTGCAAGGTGCCTGAGGGGGCGGGGGGCTCAGGCAGAGGTGGGAAGGAGGGAGTGGAGACCAGCTGTAGTTTCTAGAAAGCACTGGAAAGAGCACGAGGTCCCGTTTTATAGAGAAGAAAAGAGCACTGGGCCGCTCTCGCACTAAGCCCGCCCGTCCTGCAAAGCTCCAGCCCCCGTCCCTGGTGCCCTGGCAGGGGCCCCTGCTCTCTGTGCCCCTGAGAACTGAGGTCCCTGCCTGGCTCCTGCTTGCCATCTGTCCCCAGGCTGACCAGGCCTGAGGAGTCGGCCTGGGGGGACGAGGAGGAAACGGAACACAATTACTACAACAGCATCCCAGGGAAGGAGCCGCCCCTGGGCGGGCTGGTGGACTCCAGGCTCGCCCTCACTCAGCCCTGTGCGGTCGGCGCCCTCGGCCAGGTCAGCTTCTATGGCCCTCACGGGGGAGGGACGGTGGCAGTGTCGTCGCTGGGCACGGACTTCTTGGGCCTGACCCTGGCTTCTCCTTCTGCTCCTCTTCTCCTAGGGGAGGGTCTCTCCTGCCTCCCTTGCCCTCCTTTCCCTCCTTCCTTCCCCAAATTGCACGGATGGGTCTGGCCCTACTACAGACATGACTCCCACCGGCAGATACTGATTACATGATCCAATCAGCAGTTTAATCAGGGCCATGAGACAGGCTTCCAGGGAAGGTAATGAGAGTGTTCAACAGGGAGACTGACTTTGGTCAGGAGGACTTCCACAAGGAAGCAGTGTTTGGGTTGGGCCCTGACGGGTGAATAGGAGTTGCCTGGGAGAGCAGTGCAGGGAAGGGCATCCAGGTGGAGGGAACAGCATACAGTGGAAGGTGCAGATTGCTTTCTGGAGCGGAGAGGGCAACTGAGGGCCACAGCACAGGTGGGCAGGAGACCGAGGGCAGCTTGGGAGCCAGGGCCTAGGAGAAGGCTTGGAAGGGTTCGGAGCTAACCTTCGCATCTGATTTCTCTCTGGCCATGCTGGAGGGAGGGAAGGGTGCTGGGGGACACGGTGCTGGCCTGGGAAGAGGGGGTTGCACAGTGCAGAATGACCCCTCACTCTCTTTTTCAGGGGGTACAGCCTGCTCGAAGGGACACCCGCAGTCTGCCGTGGGACCTGGGCCCCTCAGGTAATGGTAGGCGGTCTGGAGGTTCAGGGAGACCCCAGCCCCTCCCCACACTGCCTCTCCTCTGCACCAGTCACGTTCACCCGCGAGATCGTGCACACTCCCTGTGTTCTTAGGAGATCTGGCAGCGTTGGTTTCTCTTTTTTCTGTACAGACTAGGCTCATTGCGTTTTGGGAGAGACACGGCTTTCACGTGTTCACAATGCCAGAGCATAGAAAGGCCTTCATCAGAAGTCACTGTGTCAGCCCTGCCCCCACTTGCCTCCCCGCCTCCCCAGTCGGGCCACCACTGTTAGTACTTCTTAGTTTCCATTATTTTTCTAGTATCTTCCACATATCTTCAAGTGCATTGAAATCCGTGTACTGTGGCTTTCCCCGTTTTCACAGATAGTGGCGTCCTGTGCATGCTTCCTAGCTTTGCCCAGGGAGCGAGCCGCCCTGCAGTTCTTTCTGCGTCTGCACGCGGTGCACACTCGTTCTTGTTCGCCACTGCATGTGACCCCACCACATGAGGTCGCACTTTTATTTCACCTGCACTTGACTCATGGCCATTTGGGCAGACTCCAGGCCCCACTTCAGTAGGACCATGTAGGACGACGGATGCTCGTCATCCCGTGGGTTCGAGGGTCTCGATAGGGCCCAGCCCCCAGAGGGTGGCTGCTTGTTCTCGTTTGATAGAAACCATGCAGTTGCCCTCCCACCGGAGGCTACTTGAGGCTTTGGCTTTCACAGAGCGATTGGGTGTTCGGCCCACGAGCACTGTATCCTGTTACACAGAAAGAAAAGTGACATAAGGTTAGCACCCCCTTGGCCCTCAGCTCCCAGGCGGGGAGCTCAGCCCCCTGTGCCTCCTCTGGGACTTTGTAAGGACAGGCACCGCCGAGATGGGGACTCTCGAGGTGTGCTGTGGGCACCCTCGGTCACTGTGAGGTTTTGCAGCATCAGCCTCCTGGGCTGATGGGCACTGAGGGTCCCCCTCACACACACCAGGTGCAGCCCCGTGTTTGTCCTGTGGGTGCCAAGCTGCGAGGCTGCCGAGATCAGAGCCTGTTAGTCACGTTGCTGGAGGCCGCTGAGCTGCTCTCCAAGGTGCCTGTGCCCGTTGGCTCGCCCACCAGCCCTGCTGCAGCTGCCTGTTCCCTCACAGCCTTACTAACGTCTGTGTTGGGCTTTTTTTTAGATCTTCCCAAATAATCTGGGCATTTCGCTGCCAAGCGTCAGAACCCTCACTGACTGCCAGCGCCCAGGGGTTAAAGAGCCAGGTGCCAAGCTATAATGTGGCCCTTGTGTGCTATTTCTCTGGGCCACGGGCCGCTCACCCATAACTCCCAGGGTTCATAGGCATTTCCCAGCCCTGGCCTTTGCATATGCTGCTACTGCTGCTTTTTATGCCTTTCCCAATCCTCTAGCCCAGCGCTCTTCCCAATACCTCAGTGCCCCAGTGTCCGCAGATCCTCTCTCAGTCTGAGTCTCCGACCTGAGTTTCTTCCCCCTTCCCTGGCCACGGCTCTGAGAGGCCGAAAGAACCCACGCCTTCTCAGGCAGACGGGGAGGCCTGCACTGGGACCCCTCTGTCCCATCAGCCATCTGGGCGTGGCATATGGTTGCCACCCAGATTGAATAACTGTTGCCAGATACTGTTCTAAGGTTTTGATCCTCACCCCTACTTATGAAGGAGCTATTCCTAGTCTCCCCATTTTACAGAGGAAGAGACTGAGGCACAGAGGAGGTGGTGAGCTTGCCCATGTCCACAGAGGGCAGGTGGAGCTGGCCGGTGAGCTCAGTGCCCATGAGGTAGTTGACATAACATGGAGATTGCAGACTGTAGGGTCCTCCGGCTGGATTTGGCCACGCAGTGTACTGAAATCATCATTTCTCTGCCAAGGATTAAAAACGCTGATGTTTGGAAATAAAGAGATAGTTATGAGAAAAATACACACAAATGTCCTTTGAACCTGGGAAAAGAGGCTGAGCCTTGCTCAAAATAAGAGAAGTGCAAACTGAGGTCCTCCAGATGCCATTTCTCACCTATTAGACCAGCAAAACCATAATGCCCTGGCAGGGGTGAGGGCAGGGGACAGGCAGAGGCAAAGTGGTCGGGATCCGGCGGAACCTGAATGGGGCACTGAGTGGACCCAAGTGAGAAATTCCTCCAAAGATAACTTTCACTGTGGCTGTGGCTTTTGAACCATGCAAATGCTTTACACACTCACAATTAAACTTACAAAGAAGAGAAAGGAAATCCTACAACTTGATGGAAACGAGTGATCTATGTGTCGCGTGGATAACACAACTACAGGGAACACAGTTTCATTGTTACTAATTTTTAGATGTGGACGTTTAACAGAAACATGGGGATTTCTGCCACCGTCCCGCCCAGTGGTGGCCGCCCCTCCCCGGTGTGGCCCTCTAGTGCCCCACAGCCCCTGGCTGGACATTTATGGGGCTTTCATTCCAGATGGTGCTGGCAAGAGGGTGTGTGGCTTCCGCCCTGGAGGGAGACGGGTGTGGGCTGGGCTCCCAGGTGGAGCCCCGCCTGCTCCCCCAGCTGACCCCACCACTCCTCTTACCCTCCCCAGGCCCGCCGGGGGACGGCTACGTGCAGGCAGACACACGGGGCCCCAGAGACTACGAGGACCACCTGTATGTCAACACGCAGGGTCTGGAAGCCCCCGAGCCCCTGCAGCCGGAGGACAGCCCCAAGAAGGACCTGTTCGACATGCGTACGTGGGGGCAGGCCAGCCTGAGGGGGGAGGCCATGCCCCTAGCAACCTGTGGTCTGATGGGGGAGGCCCAGCCCTTTGCAAACTGGTGAGGGTGGGGTGGGAAACTGTTTCCTACGACTGCCTCGTCTGATGGGGAGGCTCAGGTGGCTCCCCTCCTGGGGCCCTTCAGTCTCTTGGGAGTAACCCAGCCTCCTCTCTGTAGCGGTCTCTAGTCTGAGGGGAAGGGCCTAGTTCATGCTTTGAAAGAGTGGCTAGTATAATGGGGGAGGCTCAGGCCCCTCTCCTCCATGATACTTCTCAGTCTCTTGGGGGAGGGGTAGCTCCTTACCTCTGGGTTTCCCAGTCCAATGAGGGGATTTGAGCTCCCTCCTCAGGTGACTCCATGGCTCAAGAAAGTAGGCCCAAGCCCCTTCTACTGGGAATCCCAGCCTGGTAGGGGAGGCAACCTTGGGGGGACCCAGTCTGATGAGGGGGGCCTAACCACATGTTGATAGAGTGAACAGTTGATGGGGGAGCCCATTCCCTTTTTCTCTCTATGATACCCCAGCCTGAGGGAGGGGTCAGTATAACGGAGGAAGTGTGTGTCCCAAACAGTCTCCTTATCTGCCACAACACCAGTGTCATCGTCATCCACAGGCACCGTCATCTGCCTTCGTCGGGAAGCCTCCCTAGTGGGAGAGCCCCAGGTGCCCACCAAGCAGGCTGGAAATGTCTTCCTTCAGAGAGTCTGCAAAGCCCCCTCCCCACCATCTGACAACTGGAGAGTGTGCATGTGAGCGGGGGAGGGGCAGAGAGAGAGAGAGAGAGGGAGACAGAATCCCAAGCAGGCTCCTCGCTGTCACCCAGGCCCCTCAGCTGGATTTCTTACTGCAATAGGACATGAGCTGATGGCGCCTCCGGTGCCCCAGCTGCTGGACTAAAAGCCTGGCCCCCGCTGCCTCCCCACAGCAGTCCTCACGCGGGAAAGGACTCCCAGAGTGGGAGCTTCCGGGGACGCCTGTCTCCTTGGGAGGACCAGGCAGCCCAGCAACCCCAGCCAGGCTTCCATTGAAAATTCTGGGTCTGTCTCTGATTAGTCCTTCCTGGGTCATGTGCTCACCCCCCAGCCAATCAGTGGGTGGAGGTGGAGCTGAGACTAAAGTGTTGATTGGCCAGGCCTGGTCACATGTCCTGGTGGCTGGAGGCTGGGCCAGCTGCCCCCAGACCCCCGAGGAAGGAGTCAGGGAGGAGGGATTCCCAACAGCAAGGAAATGGAAGGAATGTGGGAGCGCGGGGTCCGGGCGGGAGTCTGCGTTCCAGGTGTCTGATCTCTGCCGCTCCACATCCAACTTTACGACGAGGAGACAGGCTCAGGGAGGGCGAGGGGCCTGTCCAGTGTCACACCGGTGCTTGCCCGGAGCCTCCGAAATCCCCTGCAGATCGGAAACTTTTCTCTGAAAGTCTGTTAAGAGAAAGGGATGCCTGCCGCCTGCCACCCAGATGCAGTGTTGTGATAGAGGCGCCGGCAACGTGGTCGGGCAGCTAACGAAACACTGAAGAGGCGTAAACACTGAAGAGAAAGAAACGCTGTCATTATTTGCCTAGACTTCCCAAACCCACGAGAATATACTGCATAATTAATAGAACCTAGTAGACGGGCAGGAAGGTGACTGGCTACAAGGTTGGCACCACACAGTGTGCACTCAGCGCACAGCCAGGGACGTACTGTGGCCTTAGGGTAAGGTCTGATGCACCCTAGGTGCCCAGCCAGTGTTGCTCAGGTCCCGGGTGGGGTAACCACCTGGAGCTTTTTCCTTCCAGCCCAGGCCACCCCCCCCCCAACCTTTCCAGCAGGAGTCAGCTGCCAACCCCCGCCTCCTGCACTTCATCTTCGCCTCCAGGACCCTTCGAGGATGCTCTGAAACTGCACGAGTGCTCTGCGGGGGCGGGGGCGGCGGTAGCGCCCCTTCCTCTCGAGGACCAGTGGCCCAGCCCCCCCACCCGTCGGGCCCCTATCGCCCCCACGGAGGAGCAGCTGAGGCAGGAACCCTGGTACCATGGCCAGATGAGCCGAAGGGCAGCAGAGAAGCTGCTTCGAGCCGACGGGGACTTCCTGGTGCGCGACAGTGTCACTAACCCCGGGCAGTACGTCCTCACGGGCATGCACGCGGGGCAGCCCAAGCACCTGCTGCTCGTGGACCCCGAGGGCGTGGTAAGGAGGGACGCGGGGGCCGGAGGCGCGACCGGCGAGCGGCGGGGGGCGGGGGGAGGCCGCAGGTGGGACGGGCGGGGGAGGGGAGGCGGGGCCGGAGAGCGGGGGTGGGCGGGGCCGGAGAGCGGGGGTGGGCGGGGCCGGAGAGCGG